>NC_056728.1:469967855-470015355 GCF_019279795.1 Protopterus annectens
TTGACTTCAGAAGCCCAAACACATGCTCTATAATGTTCCTAGCTTGTGCATGTACCTCATTATGGCATTCTTTCATGTGTGTGTGCATTTCTGATAGGCGTTATCTTCCACAGTTCCCAGATGCAGCCAGCATCCCCAGGTAAATGGCCCTTTGGGATGCCCCCCCTAGCAAACATCTGGTACAGCTGTGATGTGTGCCAGATATGGGAGTCATGATAACTGCCAGGGTTGCCATCACACACATTCAAGATAATCCCCTGAGCATTGCACACAACTTGACAGTTGATGGAGTGGTATCCTCTTGTGGTTAGTGTAGACTCTACCCTGCTCACTAGGTTGTGCCTTGATGTGTATATAAGTGTAATCTATGGCACCCAGTACTTCAGGGTAGTGTGCTACATGATAGAAGTGTTGCATATTGCTGGTTGTCTCCAAAGCAATAAGGGGAAAATATATGTGCTCACTGACATGTGTGAGCATAGCATCCAGAAACTGGTGGAGTAGACTGGATGCAGATGCCTATAACACCCACATCATGTCCACAGTTGGTCTTTGAAAAGTACCTGTAGCTAATATTCTAAGGGCTACACATACCTTAGTTTCCACTGGGATGGAATCCCCTTGGTTGGATCTGGCTCTGAGTTGAGGCCGGCAGATCTCACAGAGTTCTTGTAATGTGTCCCTGTCCACCCTGTAGTGCTCTACAATCTCCAGCTCCTGTAGCACCTGGAAGGTTACCCTGGGCCTGAATACTCTTCTTCTCAGCCTAGGCCTATTGTCATCAGCATCAGCAGTACTGACATCAGCCTTGAGCACATACAGATATATAATAGTTGCAGCAGCCCTTACCATTATGTCAGTTAAAATTTCCAAGACTCTGCTCCAATGTTGTTGAAATACGATAGAAAATCAGACTGTAGGCTGTATGCATACTTTAAACATTTCTTGAGTAGGACCACCATGTGATATTAGCTAATGAAATTCACCAGTTTATGATGTAATTAACAGGATTTAAAACTCCTGCTGCAGTTTGCAGTATTTAGCTCTATGCACTAATGAGCAGCAGAGCACAGCTGTGCATAATGAAAGTAAAGCATGTAAAAATTGATATAATTTCATCCATATTGTTATGATACATACAGAATATGCTAATTACTGAAAATTGCACATCATTTCTATGACCTACAATGTCAGCACAGTATGATAAAAGTTGACATACCCTGTACTTGAACCCAATATTATCGCACCCTAGTCCAGTACCTAACAGCTGTCACCACAGGAGTAGTCAAGCTTGCTGGGTTTGCACAATGCCCAGAAATTCTCACCAATATTGGCTGAAAGCATCTGTTTCCTATTTTTGGATGTCTAGGTCATGTCTGGTACAAGGGAGGGCTGCTCACACAAATAAGGACTGCATAATCATTGCCATTTGCACGAAGTGGCTCAAAAGACCCAATCAAATAACAACAGAGTTACCTGACATATTCCCCTGATGTCACCAACAGCCAAGGGAAACATAAACATTGTTTTGGAGCTTACACAGAATGAACAGCCCTGCATGGTCCCTGCCTTTTATGATTCAAAAAATCCACTACTTTTTTACATCATTTGCTTAATAATGGCACTGACAGCCTGGAAACTACATGGATAGTTGTCATGTAAGCTGGACAACAGCACAGGAACACAGAGTTAAAGACACAATGCAAGCTATTACTGTAACTGTTGTGGCACTACATCATACCCACCTTTTAAACTGCATTTCTATTATTCCTTTTCAAACGTTTTGTGTGTAGCATCACACTACGCAAAATTGTGCTAAATGAAAATTATAAAATTTATACTGATGTGACACACCCCTCCTGATTCTTTTAGACATCCTCGGCCATTAAATATGTGTTTTTAGCTTTTTGTGGGCATTTTGTCCATATTTCTGGACTTCTACATGCCCTTGCTTCCATGTAGGCTCATATACGGGGAACATTTCAACGGACATGGAGCCTACACAGTTGTGTATAGGGTTGTTGGATTGCTCTACCATGTTGCATTGTTCATTAGCATGCAATTCAGCTACTTATGCTGAAATTGGCATCCCATGAAACCTTCCGTTGGTGCACATGAATGTGCGTGATTTCACGCTGCTACAAAGACTTTACTAAATTTAAAACTCGTTGCGCCCATGTTCGCATTGTGCCATGATGTGAGTATGGAAAAAATGACTGTGTAAGCTTTATTGAATTTGTACCATAATCAATATGGTTTGAGAAGGCTACAAATAATATCTGCAAACAGTTCAATATTTCATCATGCAAAGAATATAAAAAAGTGGCATTTTTACAATACACACAACTAACTTATTGAATTAATACAACTGTTTTCAAATTAACTACATATAATTCAATTTTTCTCAAAAACATTTTTGAAAGGGAACACACTATTTAATTTTGTTTAAAAGAACTGCATGTCATATATTGTTTCTTCTCCTTAATTTGCATTTCTCAGGTTTTTTTTGTTTTTTCTTGAGTGGAATGAGACAATGAAAAATAAAAGCTAACGTTAAACTATTACTGTTTTGGAGCTCTTACTTTCTCTTTCATTGATTGCCTATTGATACCTCATAATTGTGTGCCTTTGGATACAATAATGGAGCTTCTGTTTGAATGTTTTTTCCACGGCTTCTTTTTAAGCCTCTCATATTTTAAGAACACCCTTTTCTTTCTCTTAAAAAGTTTTTCCTCTTTCACTTATGATACCTCTGCTATGCTAAGAGCAAGCATTGAGCTATAGCAGGTAATAAAGCATGTACTGTTTGTTCTCAGAAAAAAAAGAATCTTGATACAAATAATTTTATTCTGTCAGCTTTTACAGTGAAGAGTACCAATGTATTAAAACTGCCTACAATTTGGGGTCTTATCTCTGTCTTTTAGTATTTTTGGCATTTGTTCATGAGTCTTGAGTTAAAAGGCTGTTCCATAATGCTTTTGTTGGTACTTCATATTTACCTCACATGACCTAATAATTTGTGGTTTCTGTATAAAGCTGAGCTATATCGCCCACAAATTGTTTCAAGTAGTTACTGAGATTTCAAACTACAGGCATTTCGGCTCATACTAATACTGAAACCTGAAACTGGCATATCTTAAATGACTCCTTTCACTTTGTTGTTGATTCTGATTCATAGGTTCATAGGTTCATAGGTTAGTACTAAGGTACTAAGCTAACTGCCCTTGAGAGCCATTTTAAGCCTAGCCCATTAACCCTTGTGAGACTCAAACCCTGCACCTTGTGTTTGTAAGGCAAACACCTTAACCATTAGGCCACCCTCCCAACCCTCCCAATTGATGTTAGGCTAAGCACATTAATAAGCCTTGCTCAACAGCACAATACACAAAGTTGTGAGCATGCCTTTAGATCTTCCTTTTTCTTTATAATCCACTTAATTGCATTAGTGCTTTTTTTCTTTTAACTATGATCTTTTCTCTGAAGTGGAGCAATAAACAATCTTATGTGGCCATACATTTGTTTTTCTCTAAAATACAAAATGCCTTGAGGTGCTGTAAATATTTTATAACTCCAGTGCGTGATCTGTAGTAAACCAAGATATCATTCTAACAGGTGTATAACGGCTTCATTGCTACTGCAGTGATAATGACTTTTCAATTAACATAAAATCTACATTTTAAAGGCCCTTGTATATCTATACATGGAAACCATTGCCTCTGTTCAAAGACAGGAAATCTGATGCCATTAAAGGCATTTTTGTCTCATCCATCTTTCTCATTGCAAGATGAAATGTTGATGATTTACGTGATGAAAAAAATGAAGCTATTATCTTCCTGACATTTGTAATGTTTTTTGTGGATATTTTTGCCATGGTACCCTCCTTGCTGTCTCTTTCATTCACATGAAAACAAGAAATAACAGCTGAGACCTTTGATTGCATGATCAAGTCTGGCATTTCAGAAGGCTTGTGTTCCACGAATTACAAGATGCTGTCCTTTTGAAGTTTGGGAACAAACTGTTTGTTCATTTTATGCTGAAAGCACTCTAGAATCAGATAGGCATGTTTCCTGCCAGAAATCTTGCTAGCTGAATAAAACAGTCCCATGCATGTTTAAGCTGCTACCACAAATACCTAGATAATAAGCTAGAGGGTACAAAACCGCTAATAAATATTAAATTCACTCAAGGCGGGTTGGATTAATTCAGTCATTAGAGCAGCTTGCTAATTAAATAGATTAATGCTAAACAGATGAATAAAGCTTCTGATAATACATTTTCTCCAAATTTCCATGTTTGGTCATCTCACAGAGCAGAAAAAAATAAGTCCACAGCCATGAGTAGAGCTAGTTCTTACCCTACAAACTGTAGATCAGCCAAAAAAAAGAAAAAGAAAGAAAGTAAAGTAGCAGCTGTTGATTTATTATCAAGAATGGAAAGAAACAGCATCTTCAATAAAGTGAATCAGCAGTTGAAAATGGGTTGTTGTCTGATTAAGTAAAATTGTTGAGGGACGCTACTGTGTAAATGAACATGCAACCAAACACAGAGGTGCTGAAATAGTACAATAAAAACAATATAAAAGTTATTTTACATCAATGAGATGTTTAGGGAAATATTCAGGCAATGATTTAATTCTATCTCTTTTTCTGTGTCACTCTTTATTTTTTTTGGGGAATGCAATGATAAGATGTCTCATAACGTATAGTATCCCATAAATAGCATAAAACTGCACAGAAATTATCATCTTTTTGGATGTGTCATCCAAATTTTGGAACTTTGTACATGAGGGGACAATAATGTAGAATAAACATATCAACTTTTATGTTACATTGCAAACTGCATTATAAAAAGTATGCATAAATACTTGTATATATCACACAAACACAGCCAAGGTTTCATATTTCCATTTATATCCTAATCTGTTTTTATGATTATTGCCCAGGCTTGTCTTGCCTTCAGTGCAAACTGTAAACAAGGGAAAACTGGATTCTCATTTCATATTCTGTCACTAAATACCTGGTGTACACTTGGGACTGGCCAGCTTTGACTTTCACAATTTACTCCGTTTTCTTCATTTAAGATCTTAGTGAGTTCATGCTATTTGTAATTACCCAGCGACATTATTTCCCACCTCCCCTTCTCCATTATCACTGCCCACTTTGCTAATGTGTTTGACCTAAAGGCTTGAAGGGTAAGTAGGCAATGCTTTCTTCAAACACTACTCGTCTGTTCCTTACTTCAGTGTGATCACTATGCTTCACTGTTTCTCTTCTTTACTTCTTATGTCCCTTGTCCTTTACTCTTAGATGCCATCTTCATTGTGCCGCTCTACTCCCAGCATCCAATGCATACCCACTCTTCATAGCTGACTTGTGTATTTGGATCTCAAGAATCCCATATTTTTGTAAGTCCTGTGCACTCATAATAGTCACGGTGGCAATAATCATTTAAGTTTCCAGTACTTACGTATTATCGTAACCAGATTTCCGCACTGACATTATTCTGTTGGTGTGAGCAGAAACAGGTTGCTTAACCTAAAAAGTGGTCTGTCGAGAATTAAGGATTAGTCTGTCTCAGTGGGTATGAGCCCAGAAAAGGAGTATGGGTGAAATTTTGTACTTGTGGATGATGCGCCTCATTGCTCTTGTAACTCCATGTTGCCGAAACACTTTACAGTACCTGCATTTCTCACTACAATGTCAGGAAAGGGAAAGCGAGTCACGAAAACCACCCTGCAACCTTCTACAGTGTACATTTATCAAGCCCAAGGATTGCTGCCTTTCCAACTTTATGTATCAAGATTTTCACTTAAGGTACTATTAGAAACTGTCCCCATTTGAGAAGCAAGCAATGCCCGCACCTTACACAAAACGGCAGACACAATGAAAACACCTCCTGTTACTAACACTTGGGAAAATATCTTACTGCCTGATGGTGTGATTCTTCTTGTCATATGTGGCATGTAGCATGTTTTTTCAGTGTGACCTGCTCATATGTTTACAGTTAGTTTTGGTTAACAGTTTATTTTTAACAATCTTTTCTGTGTCTGTGTTTGCCTTCTCTGAAGGAAGCCTTCCATTCAGTGCAAGGAATCCGTTCATCAGAATGGTAGCAGACATGATAATGTAAGTGTGCATGTGTAATGCATGCAAAAACTGGAAGAGGGTTTTCGTAAATGTTTCTTTTCCTGAAGGTAATGCAAACTTAATCCACAGCAGTAAACACTGTAAATACCACATTGCAGTGTTTCATGGCCTCCTTTCTATAGAAGTATACGAAATTCGGAACTGCGAAAATCTGGTTGCGATAATACGTAAGTACCAAGTTTCCATATTCACTATTGTCACTCGTCTAGTCAGGATGTAATAGATGAGACTTTGTGGGTTCTGTTCAAGCAGCTTTATTATGTACAAACATATCAGGATTGAGGCTTAATAACTTTAACTTAGGTAAACTTATATACAAACTAAAACAAGAAAGCGAACTCCAAAACTAATAAGTAGATGTGAAGCAGGAACCAGCTGGTTCCTGCTTCACATCTACTTATTAATTTTGGAGTTTGCTTTCTTGTGTTGGTCTGTTTTGGTATGGAGACAGGTGCCTGTATGGAGAACACTACAGCTGGTTCCCTTCTTGAGCTGAACACGTCCATAGGGAGCCTAGCAGCACTAATCCAGGTGCTTTCTGAACAAATTACCAATTTGGATAGGAATCTCAGTTCCTTACCCACAACTTTTGGGACTGGTTACGCTAACACGAGCAGAGTAACAGATACGCAAGTTTCATTTATCCCCCCAGGGCAAAGGAGCCCTATTTCCACTACTTCACAATCTACGCTGACTGGGATTGGTCGACCAGGTACGAGGGGTGGTGTTGACAGCACGCCTCAAGCACGAACAGAATTGGCGTCTTTTTCCTTTACTGACTGGCTACATGAGGGTTCCCGGTGTGAGTTTAAGGAGTTAACTCATGCAAACAGCCTCAGAACAGTGGATGAACAACTCATAAACTTTGAGAGGGAAATATTGAAGCTGAGGAAGCTGCAACTTGAAAATAACTATTTAAGAGAATGCCTTTGTAGAGAGCATGTACCAAAGGGGCTGCGAACTTGGAAGTTCCCCACAGGTACTGTTCAGGGTTTAGACTTTCATAGGGATTTAGTTGCCATGTTTAACAGGCATGGCTCTGAATTGCTTGAGTTGTTAATGAAGGATAATGAGAAACAAATGAATAAGTTGAAAGTTAACGTTGATGAATGTAACGAATGTTAAAAAGTGATTTGTGTTTTCCACTGAAAGCGGATAAATACAGAGCATTATTTGTGAATGTTGACAAAACAGTTGATGAATTAATAACCAAAAAATGTAAAAAGCTTGAAAGAGACAAAAGGGAATATGAAGCCAATAAGGCATACCCCCTACCTAATGTTAACATGCGTGCACAATATATTGGTGAAGAAGTTAATGTTTTTGATAATAATAAAGATATGAATGTAGAAGGTGAAAGTGGTTCAACAAATACACAGGCTGTCCCTTTAGAAGCACCTTTGAGGAGGTCAGAGTGCCTCCAGAATCAGAGGAGGCAGAACAATTACAACAGGGAGACAGAGAACTATGGGAATTACAGGAATTCGTACCCCAACAGGGGTCATCCTTACAGAGGATGGGGGAGGGGAGCACCCAACAGATGGTGAAAGACAATACACAAGAGTTAGTTGAAATTATAAGCAATGTGCATGGTGATTTCAAGATATTTAATCTCAGTGAAGTTAATGTTGACACCAAATGGGCAGAGTTTTTCCAAAAAGGGTTGAATTATTTACCAACAAATGTACCTTCAGATGAGAACATTTTACTAGAGTTAAAAACCTTTGTTAGGAAACTGAATTTTAAATTCTATTTTGAGAATGAACAAATTAACACATCTGAAGTACAATGCAAAAAACTGAGTACATTTAATCCCCCTTCACCCTATACTGCATGTATTCGAGAATTTGTGTGGGAGTCAGATTAGGAAAATTGTTAAAGAAAAAAGAAAAGACTTCATACCTAATTTATCTGATGAAGAAAATAAATTACTTGAGCACATTGTAAATAATAAAAGTATTAGGGTTATGAAACCAGATAAGGGTGGGGGTATTGTGATTATGGAACAGCATGATTATGTGGAAAAGATGTTGCATTTGTACAATGACAGTTATGATGAAACATCTATTAATGAGTTAAATATTGCCTATAGGAATGTCGACATAACTTTGAACGATTTATTAATGGATGAACAAATCACCATCAGTGAGTCTAATTTTCTTCAGCAGATTTCACCTCGGATTCCGACAATATTCGGAATCCCCAAAATCCACAAGAGCATTGTAGACCCGCCCCCCCCTAGGCCCATAGTAGATGCAAAAGCATCAAAACATTTAATCTGGCAAAATGTGTTGATTTTCACCTTAAGCATGTTTTAGATAAACACCAGCATGTACTAAAGGACTCATGGGATTGTTTAAGTAAGATTAATAGCAACTTATACAGTGAGAATTTGATTTTTGTAACCATAGACATCAAAGATCTTTTCACTGTAACCCCCATGACATTGGCATTATGTGGTTTTATGATTTTCTATGTTCAAATACTTTGTTTAGTCATCCAAGAATATTAATGTTCAGAATATTGATGGACCTTATTTTGAAAAACTATTTTTTAAGCAGAAAATTAAAGTTGCAATGGGGCGGCATGTGCACCACTGTTTGCTAACATTGTGTTGACTCAATGGGAAATAATGAATGTATTTAATAGTGAGTTGTTCAAACATTGTAGATTTTATGGACATTTCTTGGATGATATTTTGATTTTTTTGGGATGATACACAGGAATTACTTGATAGATTTTTTGAATATTTGAATGTAAGTACCACTTTTTTATCATTTACCATGGAGACTGTCAGCGATGCCATTCATGTTTTGGACATCATTATAAGGATTGACACAAACAATAAGTGTTTTAGTTCAACTTTATATAGAAAACCCACTTATTCAAACACTCTCCTGCATTTTGACAGTTGTCACCCTTCACATCAAAAAAGATCTTTGATAAAGGGGCAGGGAGTGAGGCTAGCCAGAATGGTAAGTGAAGTGTAAGTTTTTATTGAAGAAGTGGAGAAACTCAGGGACATGTTATTAAGAAGAGGGTATCCCAATTGATTAATTGACCCCTTAATGAAGGAAGTGGTGAATAAAAAACTTGATGGACATTTTATTCCATTGTTAGGGGTTAATGCAAATGACCATAACAGTAACACAGGTAGACTAATGAACAAAAATAATGCAGGAACAAAAGGAGATGCCTTAATGGGGGCCATGACATTAACTTTTAGTCCTGTATTTTATGACATCAAAGAAGTAATTAATAACAATATGGTATTTTGACCAATGAACTAGAACATAGAGAAAAAGTGGCGACAAACCACTAGTAATATATAAAAGGAATTCCAACATTAAGAATATTTTGGAAAGGTGTATCCCTAGTAATAGCAAAGGTTGGATGAAAAAATGTAGTCGGTGTTCACAATGTACTCACATTATTGAAAGTGACAGCATTCACATCATGGGTTATGGTGAAGTAAAGCTGAAACATAAATTAAATTGTCTGAGTAAATGCTTGGTATATATAGCAATCTGCCAGGAATATAGACATTTTTATATAAGTAAAACAAAGAATGGACTCAAACGCATTTACCAGCATTTTTATGATATACGTAGAGGTAACTTGAATAATGCCCTAGCCAGGCATATTATTGAATTCAGTAGCCATTCCTTTAAATTTGCAGGTCTGGAGCAAATAGTTAACAAAGATGGTGGGGGGGGGGCAAAATAGATGTTTTTGGAGTATAGGGAGTTAATATGGCAGCTTAGGTGCAACGCAACAGTTACACCAGGTCTGAATGAGACCGTGTCTATATCAAGTTTACTGAAACTTAGGTCTGAATTTCACATGTAAAGTGGAATACACAATTAATTTATTTATTAAATTATTTGTTTATTTATTTATTTATTTATATACATCAGAAGTGTGAGACAGACATATTGTATTTATTCATTACCTTATTTATTTGTTTATTTATTAACTTATTTATCCTTTCATTATGATTGTATTATGGCAGGAATTAATGTATGTGATTTTAACAACAATTGTGTTAGACAAGTATTTATTAGAAGTGTATTTATGGTAGATTAAATGGCTTTACACTATATGTTTTTAAATAAACTATGGGGAAATGTATTAGTAAACATGTGACATGGGGGTGATTATTTAAGCACTGTGTGCAATGTAATTTGATATTCTGATGAAGTCAATGGCTTATGGCCGACAAAAGCTCTAAATAAAGGTTGCTGTGGTTTATCTGGTGCTGGTTCCTGCTTCACATCTACTTATTATATACAAATTAGTTATTACACTCATACATGCTCAATCTCTGGCTTCACTCTCAAAATGGCACTGAAGCTAGCATGTGCTTGCTATTTATTTGTCATGGTCCTATTAAAAACTACACAGACAGCCACAGACTTTTGACGGCCTTTATTGTAATGAATAATGAAATAGTAAACATGGAAACTTTATTGAAACAAAGAAATTCAACTCATTGCAACAGAATAACATAACCAAACATAAGGGCAGTGTACCCCCTGACCCTTGGATAAGCAGGGTCCCCCACTTGCTCACTTATCATTGTAATCACAAAGGCAGTGTCCCCGCTCACCTTAGCATATCACCAATCAAATCCTTCAACTCCAAGCCTTCCACCATCAAAATTTCACCACCTCAAATTCCAATTATCCTCCTGAGAGGGAACAGAAGAGGGGCAAGCCTGTCCCTCTTCTCCTCCCACCAGCCCAAAAAGGCTGTTCCCCCTCATACAATACCCCCTTTCACTAAATCCTCCACCATCAATCCCAAATTAAGGTTAAACAAATCAAGACCAAATTCACTGAGATGAACTCCACCCATCCTATACCACATGGGATCCCTGTTCTCAAACTCCACGTGCCATATAGTATGCACCCCCATTTCTTTCAAATATTTTGCCAAAGTAAAATTAACATACTTCCGAGCCCTCTCCACTGCAGAAATTTTTTTTTGCCTCACTCAAAAATAACCTGGGAATAATCTCTGACCAAATCAGAACCACTGATGGATAAAGCCTTCTCAATGCAAAAACATCCTCACAAATGTGATAAATAAATTGCCTTTTTGGAATTCCACCAAAATCATTCTCCCCTAAATGGATCAACAAAACATGCAGCAATCCCACTGACTCTGCAACATGGTAAATAGCTCCACATCAACCCTTGCAATATCCGGCTCCACATCAACCCTCTAACTCCATGCCAGATGACCTTCAGTCCAAAATACTCCAAACCCAAATTCATTCCATTTCGTCTAATCGCCGCATGCCTAGCTGCCCAATATATGAAAGAATGACCGAAGATGATGATCCTTCTCTCACCTAAAAAAAATAAATAAATAATAAATGAAACCAAAACTTCTCATCAAACTACTTAATATAAGTCAAAAAGGCATTGGAAGACCACCGTCCCACCCTCTTGAGAACTTCATTCGAACTTCCTCTCTTCACTAAAGCCGATGCCCTGCCCATCCTGAAAGAATGGAAAGAAAACTTATCCCCTTCTAAACCAACATTACTAAGAGCCCTTCTCATAATCAAGTTCAGTTGCTCACCTGTCAACACTCTACCACCTACTGATGTAAAAACTAACCCTTGAACTCTACCTCTTTTAGCCACCCACAATCTCTTTTCCCACACCACAGGACATCTCCAACCTGACTCAACCTCTTCCAAAACTATTGGGGACCCCCTCCCTTTCTGTTCTGGCTTTGAAAACATCAGCCTAATATGCACTGCCCCAAGCAATATAAGCACATCACCCCACACCAAGGAACCCAACAACTCAGACACATGAAAAGTCCCACAATACATCCACACGCTTACTGTATGCCACACCACATAATCATCCAGACATCCACATACTTTACCTAAACCCCTTAGCAACATTTTTAAAATCCCCTTAGCCACAGGCCATTTCCTATCTGCAGCAGGACCTTCAACTCTATCCCAACCTTTCAATACTCGCCCCACCAACCATGACCTAGTCCAATCCTCTAATCTGGCCAACCGAGCAAATGCCCCAATAACTGCCAATGTCACCCTCACCGTTCGAACTACCTTACCCTGTTCCCTCAACATGGTTAAATAATGCAACAACAAACTCTCCGACCACTCACACTCTTCATCCGGTAACTGCCTTAGAAAACTGTCAAAATTGGACAATGCCCTACCGTAAGCTCTCCTCGTAGATACCACCCATGGCTGTTGCACCAACCTGCCAATTACTACTAGCCAATCTGCCAAATCTCACCTGGAACAACTGAGGGATGCAATGCTGCTGTTGGAGCCACCTGCCGGAATCTGCAAAACTGAAAATGAGACAAACTGTCAGCTTTCTTGTTCTTAACCCCAGACACATGCAACCCTGTAAATGAAAAGTTAATCAACAAACTTTGCAACACAAGTTTACAAGGAACCTATAACAAATGAGGGGATTTAGCCTACTATTACTAGAGAACAGGTCCTTAAAGCTCTATTGAAGACCAAGAACACTGCATCAATGGGCCCAGACAATATCCAAGGATGCCTTCTAAATAACATGAAACATGACCTATCAGGGCCTCTGGTATTACTATTTAACTGTAGCCTCCAAACAGGCTTCATGCCTCATGAATGGAGATAGGAACAGTCATCCCTCTGTACAAAGGTGGGCCACCTACAGACCCTGGAAACTTCAGACCCATAAGTCTCACTAGTCTTATATGTAAAGCCATGGAAACAATTATCATGGAGATGATCAATAGAAATATAGTAAACCTCCAGATACTGGACCCAACCCAGTTTGGTTTTGTCAAGGGCAAATCATGCCTACTCAGCCTGGTGGATTTCTTTGAAAAAGTTACCAAAGCAGTGGATGAGAACAAAACCATTCACACTGCCTACCTTGACCTGGCCAAGGCATTTGACACAATACCCCACTATGGCATTGTTGACAAACTCAAGAGGTTAGGTACAAACCTGTATGTCAGCTGGTGGATAGCCAACTGGCTCACAGACAGGACCCAGGAAGTTAGAATTGGGTGTCCACCTCTACAAAGAGGCCAGTCACAAGTGGAGTCCCTTAGGGATCAGTCCTTGGACTGCTCCTTTTTGGCATTTACTTCTCAGAAGTCAACGCCAATGTCAGTGGTCTCTGGCTCATTATATTTGCAAATGATTGCAAATTAGGAGCTATCATTGAATCTCACACTAATACAAATGTTCTCCAGGAGGGGTTGATACAAACAACTGGTGTCAGAGTTATGGACTAAAACTAAATGCCAAGAAATGCATAATAGTATCCTTTGGGAAGTCGTCCATCCCTGGTAACTATCATATTGACATCACACACCTTAGAGCTGACCCAGTAATCAGGGAATTAGGGACACACATAGATAGTAATCTAGCCTTTGATCATCACGTGTCTACAGTGTCTATATTACATGTTCGAAGAGTCAGTTCAGTGAACGGCATTTTACATTGAAAATGCCATTCAGCAAACTGTTATAGTGAGATTGCAATGCAGTGAAGATCGGAAAATTTACCCTTTCCTCACTGTAGTGTGATCTCAGAGTTGGTATATATAATTAGTGGGGGGTGCAGCCCCCCATGAGAACGAGTTAGGCGAACAGCATTTTCGATGTAAATGCCGTTCACTGAACTGGCTTTTCGGGTTTATGATATAGACCTGTGTCTATAGTGGTGTGGAAGTCATTCTATATTGCGCAACTTATAAACAAAGGTATGGCATCTAAGCCCAAGGAAGTTATTGTTCCACTGTATTTGGCATTCATCAGACCTATCATTGAGTATAATGCCCCCTTTGGTATGTAACCAGGCATATCCAACAACTGGAATGTCCACAGAGGTTCCTCACTAAAAGAATACAGAGTGTAAGTAATATGTCCTATTCAGACTGCCTCAAGGCCCTATCCCTGTATTCTGTCTCCTGCAGGCATCTGAGGGGAGATCTATGCCTGGCATACAGGCATTGTCAGACCCCAGTCTGATATGGACCTCCTGCATATCCACAAAACAAACAGTACCAGAATTACCCATTCTAAAAACTTAAACCTTGCCTGTGATATAAATAGGACCTGCTGGAGAGATAGGTATGCATCCCAGAGAATACCCTGTCTATGGAACAGGCTCCCCATCCATGTGAAGCAGAGTTCCTCCCTAAGCCAATTCAAGTGCAACTTGGAAAAATGAATGGGAAACCAGAAATTCATCCCTGGTTTGGCACCTATGAGTCTGATGCAAACAGGTAACTCATAAATGGTTCATCTCCCAGGCCCATGCTTACACTTATCAAGGGTATCAGTACTTGCCAGAAATTTGGGATGCATGGCTAGGCTTAAAAAGGCACTTGTGGTTGTTAGCCTTGTAAACACCTATGAACCTATGAAGCTATAAAACATAGCACTTTGCCAAAAAACATGCAGTCGCCTTACTTTATTTATGCTTAATGTGCCCTTTTTGCCCTTATCATATTCGTTTCACTAGTTTAATGTATCTTTATGCCCAGTGCTCGTTTCACTTTAAACATGCCCATTTTGCATTAAACATGCTTGTTTTGCCTTAAACATGCCTAATTTGCAATTCTGAGGCAATTCCAAACCCTTTATGTACTTTTCTGATGCTCGTTTTATCAAATCTCTTAATTTTAAACATTTTGTTTAATCAATAAACTTTTGTGCCTCCTGCTTGTTTAATAATGTGGTTTGTGACCTTGTAATGCTCCGTTTTATCATTTTTTTATAAAATAAACTATTTGTGAAAGATTTCATTACCTTTGGTTCTTTTCTAGCTCTTTTTCATGCTCATTTCTCTTAGCTTACCTTCACTGTTAACTCTGCACCTTGTAGCTCTGGATATCAATCTCTGGAATCATAGTTCTGACACCATGTCGCTCATCTAGTCAGGATGTAACAGACAAGACTTTGTGGGTTCTGTTCAATCAACTTTATTATGTCCAAACACATCAGGATTGAGGCTTAATAATCTTAATTTAGGTAAACTTATATACAAACTAGCTATTGCACTCATACAAGATCACTCTCTGGCTGCACTCTCAAAATGGCACTGAAGCGAGCACATGCTTGGTATTTATATGCACTTTCAGAACTTGAAACTCTTCTTGAAGATACAGCCCGCATGCTCTGTTCTACAACTATTATAGAAATGTTGCTTTCTGTTTTTAGATTTTTTTTCAAATAAATACATATCATATAAATATGAATATATATATATATATATATATATATATATATATATATATATATATATATATTTATATGAGTCCTAGTCGCTATATCGAAAGTAGGTTAAATCGAAATGTGCTACAGCTAACTCACTATCGTGAAAGTGCATTTTAGCGAAAATGCACTTTCGCAAAAAAATTAGAAAAAAAACCTACATGTGTGTAGATTTAGTTGTACATCAACATGTACTGTTGATTGTACAACTAAGCAAAGTGTTGCTTAAATCGTGGTACAGTGGAGATAAGGGAATATTCCCTTTTCCCCACTGTAGTGCGATTTCGGAGTGAGAATATTAAAGTAGGGAGGGTTGTGCAGGGGGCTTGCCCCCCTGCATAAATATGAGTAGTGTTTTATTTTTGTAGGTTTTTTATTATTTTGTTTTGTTTTTTATTTTCTTTAGAGAAAGTGCATTTTCACTAAAATGCACTTTCGCGAAAGTAAGTTTGCTGCAGTACATTTTGATTTAACATACTTTCGATGTAGCAATATATTTCCATATATATATATATATATATATATATATATATATATATATATATACTGACTTTCAGATTGCTAATATGAAAAAGTCGAAGTTTCAGTTAACTGAAACGTCATTTTAAAGATGTTCCGATGACTAAACATGTAAAAAGCCGACAACCCAAGTTGAACGGAATAGGAAATCCAATCATTTCCACACTGTAGTGCAATCTCGGAGTAGGTATATGTAAGTTGCAGGGGGTTTGGGGGGGCACATCCCCCCATAGGGTGGAGGTGGGGTGCAGGGGGGTGCGACTCCCCCCTCTAAAAATGTAAAATTAATCTATTTTGTTTGTTTTTCTTTTACAGTTTCTGTTTTGTAACGAATATTCATGTCAGTGCTATAGCTACCATCATGAATATTCAGTGAGATGTTTTGGATTTGCGATTATTGGTTACTGGGCAGCATGTGGTTGTCAAAACAAACAAAGAAACGGCTGTGGGTAAGACCAAGGTGCAAAAAATGGGAATAAATACAAAAAACAGTGCACCAGGGTGACACACAATAGCGTTTAATAGTACAAAAATAAAAAACTGAACAGAGGTAAGCACTTTCACAACAGTGGTTGCTTCATCAGACAAAGTTAAAATGCACTTCAGCTCTTAAATAACAGCTTAGTCATCAATTAAGCAGAATCAGTGATGTCACAATTAGCTACTATTTAAATAGACAGCAAAAAACTATATTAAGAGACAGCAAAAAAATATATATACATCTCTATTTTAAAACATATTATCTTAAAACAGTGAAAATAAAATATATAAATGTAGATATTTCTAGTAGACCACTAAAAACCTTTTATAAACATAATATATATATATATTATTATTCACCATAAAAAATGTTAAGAATAAAATAAAACATGTTAAAATAAATTGATGCTTAAGACGTCTTATGTGTTTTAAAATAGAGATGTATATATATTTTTTCCTGTCTCTTAATATATTTTTTTGCTGTCTCTTTAAATAGTAGCTAATTGTGACATCACTGATTCTGCTTAATTGATGACTAAGCTGTTATTTAAGAGCTGAAGTGCATTTTAACTTTGTCTGATGAAGCAACCACTGTTGTGAAAGCGCTTACCTCTGTTCAGTTTTTTATTTTTGTACTATTAAACGCTATTGTGTGTCACCCTGATGCACTGTTTTTAGCATGTGGTTGTCGTTAGGTACATTGGTTGGGTGTTATAAGGGTAGTTTTCTTTTGCTATAGTGTTGATGATTACTGTTGTGTTTGCATTTCCTGTAAGTTGTCCTCTACGTTTTTAACTGTTTTGGTATGTAGTGGCAGGATTTAACATTGTAGGGTAATATTTGTAAGAAATATGCTTGCAGTTTCTGTAGTGTTTTGTACTGGAGGTCAGTCAGTGTTTTGTTCGGGTATGTGATAGTTGGGTTTTTGTATTTTCAGGATTTTAACAGTTCAGTTTTTTGGTCTCGATGTTTTGTGTTTCGGTTAAGTGGTAGTTCGGTCTTGTGTAGTAGACCCCTATATATGCATGTATATATACATGTATATATATATATATATATATATATATATATATATATATATATATATATATATATGGGTCTACAGTACGTTAAATTTCAAAGGAATGGTACATTTTCCCATTTTCCTTGCTGTAATGTGATCTTGGGAATTGGTATATTTAATTTGCAGGGCTTGCCCCCTGCAAAAGTATAAAGAAATATATATTTTTTTTATTCAAATTTTGAAGTTTCAAAACATTGATCTTATAGTCTCGACCAATTTCAAAATTTAGAAGTAGACCCATATCTATATCTATCTATCTATCTATCTATCTATCTATCTATCTATCTATCTATATATATATTTTTTTTTTTTGTGTGTGTGTGTTTGTGTATCTATGTGTGTCTACTGAAAATAACTGAAAAACTCAAATGTTAACATTTATAATGTTAACCTCAAAATATCAACAATGTATACATCAACATGTTACTATCTCTGCACCAAGCAATAGCAATGGTACATGCACAATTAAAACAAAATAAAAGATACCAAAACATTGTTTTTTGTAAAGGGGCAAGCCCTTGTGTACCTCTCATATTTATATATACTAATTCTAAGATCTCAGAGTATCAGAGAAAGGGCATATTTCTCCACCCTGAGAATTGAGCAAGCTTGCACACCTGTTGGCCATCTGCTTAGCTGAGAAAAAATTAGCATTCAGTTAAATTCAATATATATATATATATATATATATATATATATATATATATATATGTGTGTGTGTGTGTGTGTGTGTAGCCAAATCACTGAAGTACCTGCATGAGTATGTTTATTTGCCCTAGTAAAAAGGTCATCATTACAGACACCTGACATAAATTTACACTTAACCATTAAAGACACTTGCAGCATAAAATGAGCAGTTTTTTTCCCCAAACTTCAATAGGGCAGCATCTTGACTGAATTTAATGATAGCTAAGTTATTGGTCTGTGTATTTATAACATTGTTGGTTTAATGAAGATGGGGAGTCTTTCACTGTAGGGTTTTATGAAGATGGGGAGTCTTTCATTGTATGATGAGCTAAACAGGTCAGCATGCAGCATTCTGTGCAGCATGGAGAAGAGTGGGTTGGTTTGGACTAATAAAACAGAGATTTGGAGCCAGGTTTGTTTGTGAGACACTAGTGTTTGGCACATTTATGTGTGAATACTAGTGTGCAACTGCCAATTTGTTCCTGGAAGGTCAAGGTCACAGTTTTTGCGAGATTTATATATACAATCCCCAAGATGCAATTACCTCAGAGTGGTGGGGTTGCTGGAAGTGTTGCTTAAGCTCTACAGAAATGCTTTTTTTACTTATTTTCCACTAGCTAATACTGTTCATACTGTAGTAATAATATTCTTTTGTGATTACTATTATGTGCAGTGATTATGGAAGAGCCAATAGCTTGTCATGGAGCTGAGAGTCTTTCATACCAAGAAAGGTGTTTAGACAAGTGTATCCCAAAGCAGGCACTGAATTCCCAGATAGGTTTGACCAGTAAAGAGTTCAGTTGTATTAAGACCTCTGTTTATCTGCAGGAAATATTCTAACAGATAAGTTTAACAAGATGAAAGGACTTTCTCACCATGTCAGAAACATGATGGCCAAAAGATAACTTGTTATCAAAACAGGTGCCCAAGTCCTCCTGAATTTCACTGTTTTGAGGGAATACCAATGATGTGGTAAAATGAGAAAGTGGTAGATTTGAAAATGTAGCTATACTACATTTTTATTTATTCAGGGTGTGATCTTGACTGACACAGGAGGTGTTGGTCTTGTTCAAGGTAGGCTTTAGAATCTTAATGTTAGAATGGGATTTGACAACCAGTTCACTTTTCATTTATCTTCATTTATCTTCAAACATAGTGAGCCATGATCCCTTAGGGTAAGAGTTCAGTTCAGAGAAGTAGATACTAAAATGGAGAGGAGAGACCCGAGACAGGTCCCTGTGGAAAAGCATTGGTCACATTCCACCAACTAGAAAAGGTACTTGTTATATTCTCAGTGTAGGTCTTATCAGTGTGTGCCAATGTGCTGTCAAGTGGACAATACAGTGGTTAATATTTAGTTGAAGAGTTTAGCTATGATACTTGTATGGGGAATGGTGCCCAAGGTCTTAGCAAGTTCACAGTAAGCAGAATGAATGGACAGACCCTTCTCTTTATCCAGTCTAGTGGGTGCGGTGTCAGTGTGTCTGAGGAAAGAATCACCAAAATCAAGTATTTTCCTGTTGCTTATAGGCCTATGTGTCCACAGGGCAAGACCTTGCCACCATGCTGCCTCCTGCAAGAGGTGTGTAAAGGTGCAGGTTTTGGCAGTGTTTCTAGGCATCTGTGTTTTTTTCAGTTGGGTGTTAATGAGGCTTAGGCAGGGAAGTTTTCTACCACTTCAGAATAATTTGGTTTTGGCATTATGCTGCTGTTGACAGGTGGTTGGTGGACTAGAGAGAGCTTTCTGCCTAAGTAAGGAATTGCATCTCTGCCAGGTGGAGCAAAAAAGGGATTGTAGATAAACATGAGTGTTTACTACACTTCCTCAATAAAACTGTTGCTAGCATGCCATCAAGAAAAGTGGTGTAAGTAAGCTGGGTCTGTATGATGAAGGATGCTTAATCAGAGTGCAGTAATTACAGAACTAGGTGACAAATTAATATTTGTATTAGTTAAATAATAAAAAGCAGGAACAGCCATCTGGAGCTGATTGAAATAAATGTATTAATAAACAGATTAGATGTAACATCTAAATGGAACTAGATGTAAAACAATTGGATTTCATGTTAGTGGTAAAGATTAAGTACTGTAACTTGGTTGATGTTGTTGTGTCTTTCGGATTATCCCAGTTAGGGGTCACCACAGCGGAACTCCGGTCCGCTAATGTTTGGTAGTGGATTTTTACGTGCCGAGTTACCAGCCGACGCACAACCCTCAACGAAGGCACTGTAACTTGGTAAATACATAAAATTAATACCAGATAGCTAAAGATGATGCAAGTACAAAATTACTGAAACTTTTGGGTACAAAATATTGCTACAGACAGTGAAAATGACTGAATCTGAAATGCATAAGTAACAATACCAGCAATTTACAATGAAAGTACTCGAGGGATAATTGCTAATGGCTAATGGCAGCAAACAACGCAGTCCATAGCAGCATTTGGAATCACAGAAATTGATCATATTAAATGATTGGTTTGGCCATAATTCCTATTGTACAGTAGAGAAAGCAGAAAGTTAACATAGACATGACAATTATAACAAACATTAAGAAGACCACCTTAAAGATTGCAAAGGATGGTTTACATTAGTCATTATGGCAAAGCAGCATTTCTCCAAGTTGTGATTATGAAAGCTATAATGTATTTATTAGTTGTAATGGAACTTTATTATCCTTTAAATATAATATGCTAACAATACTATTCGACTGAATTATTAGTGAAGCAGAAAACTAGAATGAAACTGTAACTGAATGCTCTGAAAACAGTAGCTAAATGATTTGATTAAGTAACAAATGTTACTTTTCTTGAAACACGTGTGGTAAGTCAGAGGAGGATTCCCAGTTAATAAATCAACACCACAGCGATACCACTAAGTATATGCATCTGTGCATGTGTGTATTTGTGTGTGTGTGTGTTTTATATAGAGATATCCATGGGTTTGCACTTGTTTAATCTCCGTGGATTCAGTTTTGGCATCCTGTAGACTACAAGAGCAACAGGAAGGAGAAAGAGATACTCTAAGTGCCTCCATTTTGATTTTTTTCATAATTTACTGCTCTCTGCACTTGTTTTTTTTTTTGTCATTTTTAATTTATCTGCGTTTATTTAAACTGCATTTGCCTTAATATTGCTACATACTCAAGTGTGCTAGCTTGTACTGCATTTAAAGTATTTTACTACTGTTTTAACTGTCTTTCTGCAAAAAAAACAAAGGTGGTAAGCTTGTTTCCCACCTTTCCTGTAACTAGTCTAGTCCAGATACAGACTTGCTGTATCCAGGATTGTTTTGTAAGTTTCTGAGCCCCCCCCCCAGACCTTCCTGTGTTGGAGGGAAGCCTTCTAGCTTATCACTGGGAGTGGTAAGCACTAGGTAGCTTATCTACCACAAGAGGAGTGGTTTCTGGTCCAGACATTGTAGTTTATTGGCTGTTTGGGCATTTTTTCCATCCCTTTAAACTGTCTGGTTTAAAAGCCCATGTTTGCGCACAGTGCAGCGGCGCTCAGTTGACATTAACTATTACCGGTGCCAGAAAGTCTGCTCTTCAATTTTCCCCATAGAGCATGCTTGTTCTTTTACTTCTTGTACTCCAGTTACTGTAATTGGCTAGCACTTTAACAGGCTTTTGTAGCATTTATTGTAGCACACTTAGGTGATATCAGCACTAGCTGTTCCTACGCAGTAACAGTGCCAGTACTATTTAGTTATGACCATCCCTCCTGGTATGATTGTAGGGCAATTTCCTGTGCTTTCTCTAGATAACCTGGTGCACTTGGACATTCTGAGACTGTGTTGTAACTGTCTAATGTACAAAGACAACCCTCTCCTCTTACCTCCCAACATTCATACCTGTGAGAGATGCACTTATATCACCAAACTGGAAGCAGTGCATGCTCCAACCACTACTGGACTAACTGATCAAGAGGAGAAGGTCAACACCTGCAGCTCACTACATAGAACACACAGGGCTCCAAAATACCAACCATCACAACCCACACATAGAAACACAAACCCTACACCCACCTTTGCAGAGGCTCTCAATAAAAATTTGACCAAACAATAGAGACCCCCAAGACAGAAATGCCCTCAACCACCACAACACAGTGCCAACCCCACAACACATAGCTCAACACCACAGTGTGCACCTTAACCCAAACCCTTAAGGCAAAACACTTTGCTCAATGTACTAATCACAGGAGACTCAATTGTGAGGCACACTGATGTCCTACTCTCTAGGGTGAACAAGGATAAGGTGACAGTCAGTTGTCTATCAGGTACAAGGATCTGCCACATAACACATGCACTCAAGTCACTCCACAAGAAGTACAAATATGACTCAGTCATTGTCTGTGTGGGTGTGAATGACCTGAGATGTCACTCCCTGGACTACATGAAAAGAGATGTAATGTAACTCTTGGATTATGTGGCCCAGGCAGGTATGACCCTAGCCCTGAGCAGTATTCTACTGTCACCCAGAATGATACCACAGTACGAGCAGAAAATGACTGACTTCAACAATTGGCTAAGTTTCTGTTGTCTAAGGGGATCCAGTATCTGTCTGCTTGGGACAAAATGATCGACAGACCTCAATGCTTTGCCAGAGACGGCCTGCATCTGTCACCCCTAGGATTCCAGGTACTGGCTAAGGCTCTTGCCACCCCTATAGTGCCTTTTTTAGGAAGTGTTCCAAAGAATAAAATTCCACTGTAAAAGCTACAAACAAATGCAATCTGAGGGTCATGCTGCTCAATGCTAGAAGTCTAAATCTCAAGATGCACTTACTCAAAGCTCTCCTCAAATTGGAGACTGCTGACATCTGTGCTGTAACAGAAACCTGGTTTAAAGAGGCAGAAAGCACTCCTGTGCTCCCAAGCTACAACTCATTCCATACCTTTCGGCCCCAGAATATGGCCAGAAGCTTCAAAGAAGGTGGTGTCTCCATATTCTTAAAGGATATGCACACCTCTAGATTGGTAGCCCAGCATAATGCATTCAAGATACTTCAGGTACAACTAACACTGGGTAAGACAGCAATACAAGTCATAGCCTGCAACAGAGCCCCAAACATGTTCCCAGACTCTCACTCAACTTTATACTGGGTGACTTCAACTACCCTTTCATCAACTGGGAAAACTATTCAAGTACCAATGTACAGGCCCAATGTTTTCTGGAATTTATCAGTTCCAATGCCCTGGACCAGCTCATTCTGACCCCCTACTAGAGGAAGCAACATCCTCGACCTGGTTATCACCAACATGGGAGACTGTTGCTCCACACCTATAATCAATTTCTACCTGGTTAAATCTGACCACAAACTGATTACCATGGAAATCTCCATCTCACCTACACCCCCCCCCCCCCGCTAAGGTGACCACCCTGAAAAACAACTCTAAAGCTGACTTTGGGATCCTATAAACAGAGATGGCCAACTTCTCAGCACCCATGCCAATGGAAAATAGCTGCATGACTGCCGAATCATACACCAATGCATTGTACAAGCATGTACACAAATACATAGACCTTGCCATACCAAATAGAACTAAGACACTCTCTTTCAGAAAAGAAAGCCAATCTGGTGGTCCCCAGCCATCAATAAACTCTACAACAGAAGGAAGAAACTTTGCAGAAAAAAATGAAGTCACAAGACTGGAAAACCTCTCTTATCAGTCTCAACAAAAAGCTGAGATCCCTTATCAAATCTTCTAAAGCCAGCTATGAAGGCAGAATTGCATCTGACAGCAAAAACAACCACAATGCCTTCTATAGCTAAATCAAAAACCTCAATGGCAATACCCAGATTTGCTCTGAGTTATTGCACAATGGCACCTCCTATACTGAGCCAACAGATATAGCCAACATACTGGCCGACAGATTCAGTGCCAACTTTACCCCTTTCTCTCCCCCAGGGACCTTTCACAATACCAGAAGAAAGCTTGGTCCCCACCATTTCTGTGGCACAGGTAAAAGCTGCATTGTCCAAAGCCAAGAATACAGTCTCCATGGGACCTGATAATATCCCTGGCTACATCCTACATGAGCTACAAAATGAGCTTGCACCACATCTGTGTGCCCTGTTCAATCATAGCATTACCTCAGGCTATGACCCTAATGAATGGTGCACTGCTACAGTCATCCCGCTCCATACTACTACAGACCCTGGGAACTATCGCCCCTTTAGCCTGATGATTCTGGCATACAAAGCTATGGAATGCATCATTATGGACCTGCTTAACAAAGATATAGGCAATCTCCAAACTCTTGACCCCCACAGTTTGGCTTTGTCAAGGGGAGGTCCTACCTGCTGAACCTGGTTGACTTCTTCGAGGTAGTCACCAAGGCTGTGGATGAGGATAAGGCAGTACATACAGCCTATCTCAACCTGGCCAAGGTCTTGATACCATTCTCCACTCAGGTATCATTGACAAACTCACCAAACTAGGCACCAATCCTTACATCACTAGGTGGGTTGCAAATTGGCTCACATACAGGACCCACAGAATGAAAGTTGTGGATTCCAAGTCAGACTGTCAATCAGTCATGAGTGGAGACCCACAGGGCTCAGTTCTGGGCCCTCTCCTTTTTGGCATATACTTCTCAGAAGTCCAGGCCAACACAGAAGGACTCTGGATAACCAAGTTCACTGATGACTGCAAGCTAGGAGTCATTATCAACTCCCCAAGTGATGCAGAAAACCTACAAAAGGGCCTCTCTGAGACCAATGACTGGTGGTGGAACCATGGCCTGAAGCTTAACACCAAAAAATGCATTATCATCCCCTTTGGAAAAAAAACTCAGTTCCCATGAATTACCATGTTGATGGGACCCCCCTGAACACTGAAAGGGCTATAAGAGATCTGGGCACCCAGGTTGATAGCCACCTCAACTTTGAGCACCACATTGCCACTGTGGTCAGGAAGACCTTCTACGTGGCACATCTTATAACCAAAGGTTTTAAATACAGGAAAAAAAGAGGTCATCATCCCTCTCTACTCATCCCTCATTAGACTAATCATCGAATATAATGCCCCATTTGGCATGTACCTCACCAGACACCTACAACAGCTGAAAAGGCCACAAAAGTACCTCACAAAAAGGATCCCAGGCCTTAAACACATATACTACATGGATAGAATCAAGAAACTTCAGCTGTTATCAGTCTCTTATCATCTACTTAGAGGTGATCTTTGCTTGACTTACAAAGCCATGTTCAACCCAGCCCTACTTGAAATGCTACACCTAAAGAAATCTCAATCCCCCTATGTCACATGCTCCAGAGATCACAACCTCATTACCACAATTAAGAGAACATGCTGGAAGGACAGGTTTATCTCCCAAAAGACTGCCCATACTCTGGAATAAGCTTCTCAGTTCATGTCAAGCAGAGCACCTCACTGGCCCTCTTCAAGAGAAATCATGACGAATGGATGGGTAACAGAAAGTTTACTCCAGGGATCATTCCAGTTGCCCTACTAGATATGGGCACTGTGAACTAACATCGGGTGGCATGGTGCCTGGGCAAATTTTTTTGGGCTAGGCTTGTAAAGGCTCCGGAGCCATTAGCCTAGTGCACACCTATGAACCTATAACAATATGTACTATATATTCATAGTTTGATTGCTGATTGTGGCATTGTTAATCAGTTTAGTATCTGCTATTTCCTCTTCATTGTCTGTTTTTGTATTTAGCTGCTGCACAGTGTTGGCCATTTATTGTCCATCACTTTTGTCCAGCATGCCTATTGCAAGTGCATGCTTGCAATAGGCATGCTGGACAAAAGCAATGGACAATAAATGGCCAGCATGCCTATTGCAAGTGCACACTTGTTAATAGTGCAGCTTATTTGTACTGGCACCTAATTAGTGGCTACTTTACTTCCCTTGCCAAACCCAGTTTGACTGTTTGCTTCCTGTAGTTGTATTAGTTTCTAGCATTTATTATTATTCATTTGCTACTGTTATTGTTTAGTTATATTCCTGATTCTTCCCTTTTTGATATTCCTCTAAATCCCAGAGTTATCATACATTTTAGACATGCTGTCTGTCTCTCCTTTGCTATCTTAATTTCACTCAACCCCTTCACTATTTTTATTTCACTCACCATTTCCCTAAGCTGACCAATATAGTATCAGAAGCCTATTATAGTCCACTGTTATACTCAGACCAGTCTACATAACTAATCATCTAGTACCATTACTAAAGCTAGCTTTTTCAGCCAGTATCTCATGATACCTATCTGGTCACAAATTGTGGAGTCACTGATTGTTAACTCTGTTTCTTTGACCATTCTAATCTCCAGGCCATGTGACAACTCCCTTATGTTTACTGACAATTCACTGTTATTAGCTAAGATAAAATTATTCTGAAAGCATTTCTTGACAAAAACTGGAGGTAGACCTCTTAGACCTTGTCAGTAAATAAAAACCCATGTAAGCTGAATTAGTAAAAAAAAAAAAAAAAAAGTACCCATATGTCCAAGATACCTTGATACCTTGTAGGTTACCACAGCTTCACATAAATCCTTTAGTTAGATAGGTACACCAAGATTCATGGCAATTACCAGTACATCAGCACATACTGTTGTAAGGAATCACCAAGCAAAAAACAAAACTCATCGGCACATATTGCTCTAAGAAATTACAAAGCAAGAAAAAAAAGCGATGCACTCATGGCAGACAGGGCCTCAGCTAATACAGATGATGGTAATGCCAGAAATGTTCTAGCTATTAGTGATTCCATTGTCAAGTATACAGACTCTATATTTACTGGAATTGTGAAGGACAGGGTGATGTTCATTTCCTGCATGTCTCACCCAATAAACCTTTATTTTTCATTACAGTCCATGTATCTCTATTCCTTATCACTTATGGTTGTTATCCCTTCCCTAGCAAAGCATGCCATTTCCTTTTTCCTTTTTGCTTTGGAAACTTTTGGAACCATTTTTTTGTATTTCATCAGAATGTCACTTTTATAGATTTCCATAGCTAGTCATCAAAATGACCTTTTAATTAATTTCTAGAACTTCTCAGGACTTTTCCTCTTGTTCTACTTTCCCATATCTTTGTTTATGATTCAACCTTCCATTCTGTCATAATCTGCTATCTTGCAATCACATACATTGGTCTTTGTGTCACTTCCTGGCTCCTTCTTCATAGCTATTAGGATCAGTGCTGCTGAGTTGTTATCATCTAGTGAGGCACTGAAGTTCCTTAATTCATTCCTCTTACAATTCATCAGGTTGAGAATAATTCCTGTCCTGGTTTCTAAAGATACTGCTTATTCAAACTGTTCCAGACTCAGATAATTTAGTCAATCTGTTCTTACTGCACACTTTAAATGATAGGATATTTCAGTCTGATTCTGGGAGTATGACCTTCCATCATAACAACACTTACCCATTGTCTAGTCCTCAATACTGTCCTTGGCTAGGACATCACACCTTCCACAATTATTAGGCTGTATATAGGCATAGTTGCTATGTCAGCTTTAACTCTTGCTCCAAGTAATGTTATTGGTAGGAAGCTTAGAGTGATCCTGTTTTCTCTGCCCCTCTTCTTATCAACCTGACTCTTTCTGTCTTCTTTCTTCTTTTCCCATCTCCACTCTTAATGTAACCATAGAAACCATCCCATTATGTTCACTGCCAGCCCTCACACATCCTTGCCTGTCCTATCTCTCCCCTGAAACACCTCTTGCCATGCACCTCCACGACCATCCAATCATTGGACATTTTTCTTGTTTTTCCACTGTCTGTCAGTCACACTCCCCACTATGAGCATGCCATCTTAGCCAGCTTCTTCCCCATGCTTCTGAAATAGTTGAGCACCAGCCTAAATGTACCCCTCACAATTCTACCATTCACTGTACTTTTTTCCCATAATTTTCCTTTCTTTATATTTTTATTCCCTGTGCCACATGCCCTCTTTATCTACTTTCCCACTTCTAATTTCCATTTATTTTTTGTAAAATTTCCTTTTCCAAGTGGTATAAATTCATTGTTTTCTCATAGGTTCATACGTGTGTACAAGGCTAATGGCCCTGGAGCCTTTACAAGCCTAGCCCATAGGATTACCCTGGCATCGTGCCACCCAACCTTAGTTCTCAGTGCCTCTGTCAAGTACAGCCACTGGAGTGATCCCTGGGGTGAATTTTCTATTTCCCATCAACTCATCAAGATTGCTCTTGAAGAGGGCCAGTGAGGCGCTCCGCTTGACATTTATGGGAAGTCTATTCCATAGCATGGGCAGTCTCTGGGTTATGAACCTGTCCCTCCAGCTTGTTCTGTTGATTGTGGTAATGAGGGTGAGGTCTCTGGAGTGTGTAGTGTGGAGGGATTGGGATTTCTTTAGATGTAGCATTTCTAACAGAGCTGGGTCAGACATGGCTTTGTAAGCAAAACAGAGATCGCCTCTAAATAGGCGATATGAGACAGAGAATAGTTGGAGTTTTCTGGGTGTTTAAGACCTAAGATCCTCTTTGTGAGGTATTTTTGTGGCCTCTCTAGTTGTTGTAGGTGTTTAGTGAGGTACATGCCAAATGGGGCATTGTACTCGATGATTGGCCTAATGAAAGAAGAGTAGAGGGAGACAATGACCTCTTTCTTCCTTCATGTAAAACCATTAGTAATGAGATGTGCCACGTAGAAGGACTTTCTGACCACAGTGGCAATGTGGTGGTCAAAAGAGATGCTGCTGTCAATCTGTGTTCCCAGATCTCTTATGGCGCCTTCTGTGTTCAGTGGACTACCATCAATGTGGTAATTCAATGGAACTGGGTTTTTCCCAAAGGGGATGATGACACATTTTTTTGGCATTGAGCTTAAGGTCATGGTTCTGACACCAGTCATTGCTCTCAGTGAGGCCTTTCTGTAGGATGTCAACATCACTTGGGAAGTTAATTATGGTTCCCAACTTGCAATTGTCTGTGCACTTTGTCAGCCAAAGTCCATGTAGAATACAGAATTTGTATTCTCCAATCAGCTTTGTTGGCCTGGACTTCAGAGAAGTAGATACCAAACAGGAGAGGACCCAGGACTGAACCCTGTGGGACTCCACTCATGACTGACAGTCTGACTTGGAGTCAGCTACGTTCACACTGTGGGTTCTATCTGTGAGCCAGTTTGCAACCCACCTAGTGATACTGGGGTTGATGCCTAGCTTTGTGAGTTTTTCTATGATTCCTGAGTGGGGAATGATATCAAAGGCCTTGGCTAGATCAAGGTAGGCTGTAGGAACCACCTTGCCTTCATCCACAGCTCTGGTGACTGACTCAAAGAAGTTGACCAGGTTGAGCAGGCATGATCTACCCTTCACAAAACCAAACTGTGTGGGATCCAGAGTTTGGAGGTTCCCTATATCTTTGTTTATTGGGTCCATGATGGCGCTTTCCATAGCTTTGCATATCAGACTTGTCAGGCTAATGGGGTGATAATTCCCAGGGTCTGTAGTTGCTCTTCCTTTGTAGAGAGGAATGACTGTAGCAGTGCGCCATTCAGTAGGGACAAAGCCTGAGGTGAGGCTGTGATTGAACAGGGCACACAAGTGAGGTGCCCGTTCACTCTGTAGTTCATGTAGAACACAGCCAGGGATTTTGTCAGGTCCCATAGAAGCTGTATTCTTGGCCTTAGACAGTGCTGTTTTAACCTGTGCAGCAGTAATACTGGGTGCCTAGCAATCTTACCATTTCCCATTCCTTTCTGCCTTCCCATTGCTTCCCTGTCTTCCATATTCGTATCTGTTTTCTTTCCTAATGGCCTCATGCTACCCTCCTGTTCTACTCTTTGCTTCTTTTCCTACTGTCAGTTTTCATATTCCTTTACCTTCTTATCCTTGCCATGTGACAAACAGTCACTTTTGATGTCTTGGTTTGCTTTTCCTTCTCATTTTGTATCTTACTTTAAAGCAAAGTTATTGAAATGTGTTAATCACCTCTTTTAGCAATACTTTCCATGGGGGCTGAGGTAACACATCTCTGCTGAAAGGATCCTTAAACTCATAGGCTGTCCTGAATTCTAAATGTTCCCTTCCCTTCACCCACTCTCAGAACCAGCAGTTGTCCTGACAGACTCCTTCCTTCATTACACATCGTGTCTCAGAATAAGTAGCATTTATGAGGGTACTACTATATCTGTTTCTCTGTATAGTGCTACTACCATCCTCCTCCTTCCAATTGCTCCATTTTTGTTCCCTTCCCCTTGGCTGTTTGTTTCCACATGAGCTACTATATACAAAATTCTTATTCTCCAATCAGCTTTGTCTCTGCTGGGCTGACCTTGGTGGAATTAGACATTTATCTTGTTTTGCTTTTACAAGACTCCTTTCCATTTGCCTTACTTCCTAAAGATATACTGATTGTATCTTCTACAGTAACCTCGGTACATTTTAACATATATCTGCCTGCCCTTCTTTTGTCAGCACTGTACCTTGCAGGCACTTGTGACTGCCTGACTATGACCTCCTGAATGACTGTTCTCCCTGAATCACACTCGTTAAATCCCTCTTCCCTTCCTGCCTGCTTCATCCTGTCCTCTTTCCCACAATGGCTTCTATCTGATACTTCTCACTCTTCTCTACAACCTGCCCACTTCCCTTGCCTATATACACTAGAGTCATGCTGCTCTGTCTCTCTGTTTCTCTCCTGACTGCTCTTCCTTTCTTTCACCTTCTATTTCTTCCTTGTAGCCTCTCCATACTCCTGTCCCCCTGCTTCCATCTGTTGGCTTCCTGTCTACCATCCTACTCATCACACACCCTTGAACACCTTTTCCCATGTCAGTAATTCCCCTTGTCTGTCCCTTTTGACATGCCTGATACTGACCTGTTTTCTGTTCTTCTGTGCTCCATTAAAGTACCTATATGTTTTTTTTACTTGACTGCTCGATCAACTTGCCCGCTTTAGTCCTCAGATCCTTTGCTTAGCCTCTCGCAGTCTCCTCCAGACTTTGCACATTTATCCAGTCCCAAATCATCATGACAATGTTCTGAAGCCCTTCCCACCTCTTTCCTACTGCTGTCCTCTCCTTTAGTCTATCTTAATCTTCTACCCCTGCCATATCCATACATTCTTCTAGAAGTATCGCTTTGACTCTTTGGCCCCCCTACTTCTCCTTGCAGGTCAGTTGCAATAGTATGCCTTCACAGTGCTGTTTTACCCCTTCACCTACTAAAGCCTTGTCCTGTAATCTTATCTTGTTCTTTGCATATATTTAGCCTCCTGAGTACACTTTAGTCCCAGATAAATGTTTTTCAGTACTGCTTGGTTGATATCTTAGGGATGTCCTCAAACACATCCTCCTGAATCTTGAATATCATGAGGATGGCGACAGTATAAATTCTCAAACATGCCAGCTGAGCACCATGTAGTCATGAAACTGCTCTGTACCAAGAGAAAATGTCCCCAAAGTCCGGAGGGAAATGTTAATCATAAGAGACAACATTCACTGAACTGAGAAACAGAGTTTGCAATACATGGTAAAATAATAAGTAACATACCCGGCCACTGCACAGACCTTCCACTAATCAAGAATGAGAGCTGAGATATTGTTGTTCAGGGCTCATGTACAAAAATATGTTCTGGTAATTGAGTGTTCATGTAATAGATACCATTAAGAAGTGTACAGTGCTTACTGAATTATGTCTTGTAGGTATCAGTGGGTAGCCTTTGTAGCCTGGCTAGTAACACCAGTTTGCAATCCTCAATTAGCTGCAAAAAAGGCACACAGATTGAGGTATAGAGGTTGGTCAGTAATGTGGTTAAGCACATTATTTGAGTTTCTGATTCAGGTGTTTGGGTACACCCAATGGTGTTATCTATTTGACACTTAAGAAAATAGCTTAGATTGTTTAATATTGTGCAACACTGCCCAGTATGATAACATCCAGATATGCTTACCTCCCATTTCAGAATGACAGAGATTTACCACTAAAAAAACATTACTGGGATTATGATGATGATGGAAATGAGGAAGGAAGAGAAACAACATACAATTATCAAGAGGATGGTAGATGTCATTTGCCTGAGTGCTACTGATAAAGCAATGTTTGGTAGAAAACTATGTAAAACAGCATGCCATGTGTGTATCATGCACAGATAAACATGATGTCCACAATGGGTCTGTTGCAGCTATGCTATCTACATAGAGCACACTGACTGGAATAGATGTGGAATCAAGTATAATCATAAAGTTTATCATATAATAATAATTATATAAAGTACAAAGATCTACCATATTTACAGCTAGCAGGGTATAGCCAGGCCAGTTTTAGTCAAATACATATTGTAAGTACAACAGACATGCAGTGCAGGTCATAATAAGGCAAACTACAGCCTACAACATGGTCAGCCACAGTGTGCATGAAGGACATCCCATGAACCTGTCTACCCTTATCATGTGCACAATTGATAATAAACTCTGCATTTCCACTTCAGAGGTCTCTTGGTACACAGTAGTAGCTAGGTATGGACTCATACTGTATGTGTGGTGGTGGGGGGTCAACATCTCTCATCCAGATATCAGGGCCTAGCTTTTCCTTAGTGTTCATGGACTTGATACAAGATCAGGTGACCTAGAAAGACTGCTGGGTGACACATTGCCCAAAATCCGAATATATAACAAGACCATGGACTCCCAACAACCTGAACTATACATGCCCATTCCATGCTCATGGTAGGCATTCTGTGTATGATCCAGGGCACAGATGTCACATGCCAATGTTGTGAACTGGCACTAGTGATATTGTATGATTTGAATATGGCTGGAAAATGCAGTTATGCATTCCTGTGTCAACTGATCCATTGCCAGGGTATGCATAAGATAGCATCTTTCAGTCCTATCATGCTTGATTGCAGTCATGCATGACACAGCATGTAAGGCCTCAGCAAAGTCTACTTCGGAGCCCATGATTGCCCAGGAAGGGTGATAATTGGACTGCATCAGCTTCAATACATGCAAAGACAGTTTGTGTATGCCAGGCAGCTCTTGGTCTGCATGTGCATCATTGTATTCTGTCTGTCACTGTTTATCAGCTAAAAACCTGCTTACCGTCTGCAGAATGATCATGATGTAATGATGCAACCAGCCTCATTCCCTACATTCAAATTTTCATCCTCATAGAGTTACTGGGTATGCGATGACACAGCGAAAGAATCCATAATATACACACAAGGAATAAGTGAATAATGTGTTAATAGTGAACCAAGTTTAGAATACAACCTAAGGTAAGCAAACATGGTACATGAGTAGTGAGACAGTGTCCTCTGAAAATAACATATAGATTTAAATCGCCAAATGTCCAAGTTAGGGTAAGAAACAGTAATAAGAGGAAGTTAATAAGCTGAGGAGAATTTTTGTAAAAGAATGTTACTGTTAGGAAAAAATACCAGAAAACTATGTTACACTATGCTGGTGACATGTCTACACTCAGCAGTAGTGAATGCAGAGCCATGGAATGAATGATGTTAGAAAATGAAAATCACAACCTAAATGAACATGTAGCTCAAATGCTGTACCCATGGACTTGGAGGCAGAACAGGCTGATGCAAATCAGCAATCATTTGTTAATGGTGATTCCACTGCAAAGGGAATAACCACTTTTTATAATGTAAAAACTGCATGCATAGGTTAGTAGTTATACATCAGGAGCATAAAGATTTCAAAGCAGGAAAGAAAGAAAAATTCATAATTGGAAAAAAAAATAATTCTGCCATAATCTGTCATGCTGGAATCAGTGATTTGCTGTAAGATACCTACCCAAAAGCAGCACGGGAAGCAGTCAAACTGCTTTATTACACAGAAAGATAAAATGGCCAATAGGATTACCAATATTTTTCAAGTGTTGTCGAATGGAGTCCCTACTTTAAAAGTCTAAACAGGAAAATGTTGATGTTAAATGCTTAATTATCTATTTATAATAGTATTAAAGAATGGAGATGTCCGGGATTATTCCACTGTTAATGATAGTGAGCATTATTGCCTGGCTCAGGATGGATTGTATCTGTCTTAAACATGTTAAAGGCTACTGGAAAGTTGCTAGAATAAAATACTGTTACCACCATGCATTTTACTGCCAAGTCTTGATCCCAGGACTCTATGCACTACAGTCAGAGCAACACACCACTAAACACACCAGTACCTGTGTTTGGGGTCTGTTGAAGCTTCAAAGTCCCAGCCTCCATGCGAGCAAGCTATCTAGCCAGTTTGAAATACAAGTCCAGATTTTTTTGTGCTAAGAGGTTGAGAGCTATGGTGAGAACTGAATTCACTAAATGATAGCCATTTAAGTTTCAGTCTTCGTGTCTTTTAAAAAATAGCTGATTGGGCATATTGGTGTGTTGCTCTTATCCTAGTGTATAGGGTCCTGGGTTCAAGCCTTGGCAGTAAAATACATGGTGGTAACACAGAGTTTTATTCTAGCAACTTTCCAAGATTATGCAAGCAATGTTTAAAATGTGTCCCTGGTTTTTAGGCTTTTGTCCCCACCCCCAATAAATGTTGTCTTTTTCCAGATTTCTTGTGCTGCAAAGTTGAGAGATACAGTTGAGTGTCAAGTGGATTCTACAAGGAGCTGAGAGCTTCAGGGGAAGAGAAGTTTAGTGCTGCTTATGCAGAGTCAGCTTGCATGGTTAATAGCACAAAAGGTAGTGTACTTGCTTTTAATGTGGAATGCTGTGGGTTCTACTCCTACAGTATGTAGATGCATTGCTGATACTGTACTGTGTTGTACTTTTAAAGGGGGTGGATGCTGCAGTCCTGTGAATGTCCTCTTTGGCAGAGATACCTAGTAACTATGAACCTATTATCTGTTTGCCATCCATTCCCTATTGCAATGTTACTAGTGTATCATTTTTTTTTAAATGTAACATAAGCAATGTATTCCTCAAGGGCAACAGGCACTTTATTTGTAGATTAAGCAATGAAATATAAAGTTGTTTGCTAGCAGAAACCTCTTTATTAGTTACAAATCTCTTTAATGTGGAATTATTTAGATGACTTTTACTTCTGCAGAGATTGTGCATATTTACTGATACTGGTGGATTGTAGAAGTTTGAATAGACTTTTATGATGGAAATGTTCTGAAATGGACAGTTTTGTCATTATTGGTGCATGCATTGTGTTTCATTTTTACTGGAAAAATGTTCAAAACAACCAATTTAAAATGCCCTTTAACAACTGTACTGCATTATATAAGGAATATAATTTAATACAATCAGGAAGGTCTATCAACGAACACGTGTATGTTTCGTGTGCAAGGGGCCTATGATTTGAAAACAGCCCAAAGTTAATAGTTGAACAACAGAAGACAAGAAATATATATATATAATATAAACAACACAACAAGTGAGTCCAGCTTCTACTTCTTGTCTGAAGTTGAACAACAGAAGACAAGAAATATATATATATAAACAACAAAGACCAACAGTGAGTCCCAGCTCTACCTTATCTTAATCTTTATCTGCTACTGGCAGATGTATTTCCTTTGAATGTGAGTTTCAATGCTGTTTCAATGACTGTGAGTTTCAAGGGCAGAGAAGTTTTAATGCTAATTCTATTTTCATTGTGAAACTGCATTTGCTTAGTTTATCAGATGTCTATTAGTGTTTTGTGCTGTAAAATGTAAAATTAAACTTTTAAATGAAATCCAAATCATTGTAGAAGTAAAGGAGTGTGTACATTACATTGTTTATGGTAAACAGGGTGAAATAGCCAAGTAATGGGATATTGGAATGGCTGCAGAGGGGAGGTCCCATTCAACCATGATTTTGTGAGGGGGGGAAGGGCAGCAAACTCAAAGACAGCCCCAGCTGAACTATACCTCTCAGCTGTCCAGATTTTCACAAAATGAATAGATTTTTGCTTCTTATTTTGTGTTTTTTCTTCATAAAATTTGTGGTTTCTGGCAAAACATTTAGGAATGAAGTCACTAAATAATGGCAGACATTGAGTTTCAGACTTCATAGCCTTCAGAAAAATGCATGCTAAAGCAAGAACTGTTGTTCTATCAACTGTCTAAGTTTATACAAGAGCAATTTTTAATCCTGTTTGTATGTTCCCCCAATATATTTTGCCTTGTCCAGATTTCCTTCATTAAGAGGTTGAGGGGTACAAGCAAATAACTCACTTTATAGAATTAGGTATATCCAAACCTCTCAACTGTCCCCGATTTTAGCTCAAAATGTTGCTCTCCCCCCAATAATCCCTCTGCAAAATGGCAATTTTGGAAGAAAACGTGGAGGGTTTACAATTAATAAATAATTGTAATGATCAGAGTTATCGATTACTTTTATTTTAGAAATGCATGTAGATTCTCTTATTTTGTCAGCTGCTCAACTTAACAGTACTAATATTAAAAAAGTGTCCCTTCTTTGACAGGTTCCTAGCTGTATTGCATGGCTATTTTATATTATTGCATCACATTTATGGTCCATTTTTCATAAAATTGTGGTTTTCTGGCAAATTAGTTGCAAATCATTAAAGACTGAAGTTAGAAAATAATGACAGACATTTGAGTTTCAGATTTCATAGCTTTCAGAAAATTCATACTAATGTAAGACCTAAGTTTATAAGAGCAATATTTAAAAAAAATGTCCTTATTTTTGGGCCTTTGTTCCACTTCTATTTATGGCTTTGTCCAGATTTCTTGCTCTGAGGTTGAGAGGTATGACAAATGTGTCCGGGTCATCATTGTCAGCCAGTGACATTTCAAATTGTGATATACTTGTTGCACCCCTACTCCCCAATGTAGTGACTCTGGATGTGTCCAAGCAAGACAAGGAGCAGTTATGCAGTGTAAGTGTGCAGAGTATCCCCCCATCCAAGGTAGACACAAGTACTACAGTGGCTTTTCATCTCTCCTTGATTTTGCAGAATGTTCTGGTTTTCTGTCGTATTTTCATACTGCTGAATTATGCTTCTTATTATTTAGAAAATGTATGTTGTTGCAGTGCCTGTTGCTCTGTGTTTAAGTAACAATGCTTTAATGACTATCAGGTAAGCTTGTATGAGATTGTAAGATGCAAGTAAGCTTTAATAAGCATACTGTTAAGGAATTACCAATGTTGAAAGCCTTTTTGTTGTTGCCATGCAGAGAATATTTATAGATAACGTATAAACCTTAGGTATTGAAATGCTTATGACGGTATTTGTAATAAAGGATGGGATTACAGTATTTTCAGAAGCTCATTACATTTGTTGGAGACTTGCAGTCATCTTTACCCGTAAACTAAACAGAATGTCAATCTATCATGTGTGGCACATAACCTGTGCAGTAATCCTTTTTGCAATTTATCTTGAGCTTGTTTCTTGTTTGCTGTTCATTTTTTTACTTTGATCATGTTTTCCCCATTAAACAAGTAGATAGTTGTTGTCAGGCAGCAGGTCTTTTTTGGATAAAAAACATTTTTACAAGTGGGGGTATCACAGAGATTGCTACTTTCAGCATGTTACTTGTACTTTTATAAAGCTGAATATAAATTATAATTAGAACTGCAGTGCCAGAAGTGGTTTGAGTTGAATGCTGCTTGCTTTTTTATACTTGATTTTGACTGGCATTCCAGTAATATATTTAAAAAGTAATTTATTTTTTCATGTCATGCCTCACAACCTTTTTGTTTCCATCTAGATATTAAGTAAGCTGTCATGTAATCAATGCATTTTAATATTTTTTTTCTTCTACACTTCATTTTTGTCTTGATTAGACTCTCATAATGATGGTTTGGCACTCAGGACAGCATATTTAATTAAAGTCTCATTTTTTTGTGGTTTTGAGCATAGCTCTGCCCCTTTCTAGTTGGTCACACCCCTTCCCATTGGCCCCACCCATTCAGCTGTCTCCTGCAGCCCCCTTTGATTTGAAGTCACCAGCCGTCACTGTCAATTAGGAACATATTGCCACCATTAGGTACCATGATGATTCTGGTATAAAAATTGTTATTAAGGACCTCTAGAAAAAAATGTGACAAACTAGGAGCAATATAACTTATATTTTGCAAAGAACATACATGTTTTACCCAGCAGGTCCAACTGTAGAAACTAGGGGTAATCTTAACTAACTCTTCAGAAACACTTTTATATGTTGGGTCACAAATCATTACCATTAAGAAGTTGATCTTCATCTGTTGAATCAACTAGTACTAAAATATACAAATCAGTTATTAAATCGTTATTCCACTTCATGTTATTTTGCAGGGAATCTCCCAGTTGTTATTCCACTGTATATTATGTGCAGGGAATCTCCCACTTGTCATTCCACTTTATATTATATTGCATGGAATCTCCTGTATACATATTCAGATGTCTAAAAAGGTGCAGCTACTGAACTTTGTAACCACCAACATTGCAAACACTGGAAAGCCACTGTGAATTAAATAAAACTGCAGTGTGAAGGGCAATTGATAACTACACAGTTGTTATAAACAGAAGGAGGTGAAGACAGTAACTAACGGAGTTATGAGAGAAAGAAATCAAAGTTTATTTGGAGGCAAAAAATGCAAAGTAAAAGATCTATGTAATAAAAATTACAAAATATAGGAGTCCTGTATATATTCACAGCCTCTATTTCAATTTTTACTATCTGGATTAGGATACTGTACCTCCTTCTGGGACCAACTTCAAGTTGCATGTTATGAATATAAAAGATATTCAGAAAAATATAATCAGGGAAACATTTATTTGGATGAAAACTCATTTGTTTGAATCTTCAGTATTCAGGTTTTTCTCCTTTCCTTGTATTGACTCAACCATGGAGTTTACTATATTAAGTAAGAGAGGTAGGGGAACATTGGTGGGCTTTGTCCTGCTACAAAAAATGTATTGAAAATCCGTCCTTGAATTGAGATTACAAACAAGTTTTATACACCTAGCTGTGTAGTGACAATTTCTCATATGACAAATTCCTGTTATCATGCTTTAGCATTCTAAAGAACCTTAGAAACAGAAATTTTAAAATAATACTGCCCCCCCCAAAAAAAAGAGGAACACCAGGACGAACACCAGGACATAACAACCTTGTTCTCAAGTACAGTTCTGCAATTGTGATTTTTTTTACAGGAAACAATACCTTTTAATAAAGAATTATAGTGAAAGTTGTTATGAAGTGTTTTGGGAAGACATTAAAAATATAAATCTTCGCCTGTATACAATGTGATGCTATGAATTCAGAATGATAGTGTATCACTACGTCTCCAGGGTTTGTTGTTGAAAGTATTAAACATCAACGGTGCAAATAACAGATTTGCTTGCCACAACCAAATCCTACTTGCAAGATGTTCAGTCTTGTGTGCTTGTGATTATCAAGTTATTAAGGGTGGTTTAGCCATGGACGAAACTTGTTTGGTCTTGGGTAATGATTACTAGAAAAAGTTAATGATGTATTAAGCAAAATAGTATTAAAAATATTATAATTGTTTAGTATGGATACTGGCTTATTGTAGCCTACTTAAACTATATCTTTGTATGTTTCAAGATTGAAGAAATAACTTTCTATCGCCAAGAAAGAAGGGCATTACTCGTGCAAAGAAGATAATTAGCCAAATGCATATATTTTTGCGAACATCCCCTTCCCTAGTATGTATATTTCCAGAGGCAGGCTATCACCGAAGATGTAGGTTTTTTTTTCTTCTGTTTCTTCAGTAATTGTTCAAGTTCCTTAGTTACAACTGCTGCTATCAGAGAAAATGCTTGGTTAAAATGTAATTTAAGTTGACCCAAGAAAACTAGGTAACATTTTAATTTTTAACATGCACTCAAGACCTACCCCAGAAAATCACTCATATTTAGCTTAGCATAGTATTAGTGGTACTAGAAGTGTTCTTAATTATGTTATCTTTAATTTTGGTCTTTTGAAATGTGGTAAACACTAGACTAACTGCACCAAAGGAATATTTTAAGCCTAGCCAATAACCTGACATTAGGATCAAACTCAGAACCTTGATTTATGGGGTAAAGGCATTAGCCATTATGCTAAACCCTCTCCACTTTCCAACTGTTTAGCACAAGACTTTTAGAAATATCCAAAAAATAATGGTGGAGGTGGAACTAATGCCCAAAATCAGGAACAGATTTTAAATATTGTGCTTATGAATTTTAAAAAGTTGCTAGAATAACAGACTTTAGATTAGCATGCTTCGATGAAGGATATGAAGTCTGAAACTGAAATGTCTGCGATTTATTTAGTGAATGCAATCCTCACTGACTTACCAGGAAATCATAAAATATTCCCCAGGATTCAGCAAGCTCCGCACAGCGTGCAGAGATAGTGCAAGAGCTACTGCATGCAATATGACCGACAAGCAATCCAGGAACAAGCTCCTGGGATGTGCAAGAGCACTCCTACACTATTCCTGCAAGGACACAGCTCCTGTATGCTAATTACCCCATTCGCAGCTGAAAACCATGCAAATGAGGTGAATTAGCAATCCAGGAAGCAGGCAGTCTTGTGTAGGAATAGTGTAACCTGCAGAAATGTATTAGGCTACTAACTGAATAAATTTCTGCAAATTACAAAACAGAGGCATGATAGCTCCAAAGAAAGCATGTATTCAGTGCAGTAAGTATGCCAATGGCCAAGTATATGACCATTGGCATGGCAAATAGTTGCAAAATTACAAAAAATAACTTTTGTTTTTGGCCAATATCGGCAGTTTAAGCGTAGGGCAGCAGTGTGCAAACGGGATTGGACCGAAAATAAGAAAAAAAGTTGGAAATAAGCTTTTAAACCAAAATCAGCATTCTTCCATAATAGTCAATGGCATGCATAAGACAACAATACCATGGACTAGTGGTTGCTAAGGGGGAAGGCAGAGTGTCAGTTTTGTAACCATGCATTAGCAGTCAGTTGTATGCAAATGAGGGGGAATTGATACTGAATCACAGATTTCCCCACAGTGTTAGCTTGCACCCAACCGTGTAGGTGCAGCAACACCATGGTATAAGCATAAGAGGTAGATGACCTCGTAAGGGGGAGTGTCATGCATGCTGTAAGCTTATTGGAGCTCTGTGGCTCTGTTTGCCCTTACGTAAGCACAGTTAAGGAAGGGGGAGTGTGTCTGAGGCTGCCTAGTAGTGTTTATATTGCCTAAACGGGTGGGCGTGCTGCACACCAGGCTTTAAACAAACAAACCCCCCCACCCAGAAATAGCACTGTTCACATCTGAGCACTGGGTATGAGTGGCGCACCTTGGGACTTAAATGGGAAAGCAATGGGGAAAGGGAAAACAGCAGTAGGAAGGCAATCAAGGAGAACTAGCATAGCTGGCAGGCAAACTGTATCAGAATCAGCCAATTACACAGGCAGCAGCTCAGCCCAGAACACTACTATAAACTATGCAAACACCTTTCGCTCTGGTTTTTCCCACAAACTCTACACCACCAGTGTACACAGACAGGGAAATTCTACCTGACAAAACTAACAAAATGATAGGGGCTGCTGTCGCTCTCATACAATAATATGTCGAAGAGGCTGAGGGTGGTGAGGATGAGAATGCCGATGACCAACTGACAGTGAGGAGAAGGAGAAGAGTGTACAGATCCAGGGTAACCTACCACAGGCTACATGAGCTGGAGATAGTGGAGTAATATATGGTGGACAGAGACATCCTACAGTAAATTGTTGAGCTTTGCCAGCCACGCCTCACATACAGAACCAACAGAGGGAACCCATCCCAGTGGATACCAAGGTATGTGTAGGCTTAAGAAAACTAGCCACAGGTACCTTCCAAAGTCCAACTAGAGATATCATGGGGATCTCACAATCATCAGCATCCAGGGTACTCCACCAGTTCTTGGATACCATGTCAGCACATGCCGGTGAGCACATATATTTCCTCAACACCAGTGAGACGTTGACCAGCAATATGCATCTCTTCCACCAAATAGCAGAATACCCTGAGGTAGTGGGTGCTATAGACTGGATGCACATACACATCAAAGCACCACCTGATGAGAGGGGTAGAGTCTACATAAACCGCAAGAGCTTCCCCTCCATCAACTGCTAGGTCGTGTGCGATGCCCAGGCCATTACAATGAATGTGTGTGCTGGCAGCCCTGGCAGCTATCACGACTCCCACATCTGGCATATGCCACAGCTATACGAGAGATTTGCCAGTGGGGACATCCCATATGGCCACCTAGTGAGGGATGCTGGATACACACTGGAGTTGTTGTTTTATGACACCCATCAGAAATGCACAAACACCCGAACAAGAATTCCATAATGAGGCACACACACAAACCAGAATCATAATAGAGTGTGTGTTTGGATTGTTCAAGTCATAGTTACGGTGCCTGGACATACTTGGTGGAGCCTTGCAGTACTCCCCAGCTACATGTACAAAACTATTTACTGTATGTGCCATGCTACACAATATGATCCTGCAGAAACAGCTGCAGCAGGAACAGCATCGGGCAGGGCCACACAGTCCTACACCATTGCCAAGGCCAGCATAGGCACAGAGTGACTCGGAGGAGGAACAACCTAAGCCTGCTCATGTAGGCAGAAGGAGGCATGCCCAGTATGCCCAGGCTTTGGCAAAGAGGCAACACACAGCACATACACTGACACAGTAGGAACCCAGAGAATAACACCTCACTCTGACTCACACATACAGTAAAAGGAATGCTAAACATGACACTACCTGTGCTTTACCATGTATAGGGAGTGTACTATGTGCATCCAAAATAGTCATCCCTCCAGCACCATTCTCAATACTTCCACAGCCACAAGGTAAATCCCTCTTCCTATCAATTGCTGAATGGCATGGTATGTTCTGCTAGTTGTATGTATGGTATGGATGTGAGCATGCAAGGGAATCAGGTGGCTGAATGGGATGGCAGCAGATAGTGGACACTTATAGGGGCAGCATGAAATCCATAACAAATACTGGTGTCAACAAAGTAGGCAGTACTAGAAAAGGTGACAAATCCCACTGCAGTACATGTGGTGGCCCAAATGCATGTCCATAGGACACATGCATGCATGTCAGTGAGGCTCACATATCCAACAACAGTCTCAGCCAGCAGGACAGGTGTAGATGACCACAAAGAAAGGCCATGCTAAGGCCATCAATTGATGGCAATTGAGAACAGCCCCCCTCCAGACCTACACAGACAGACTACAGCAGGTCCAGGAGTTGTATGTTAGTTCTGAAGGGTAAGAAGTCTGAAACTGAAATGTAGGTCAATAAAACCTAAGATCTGTACTCTACTGATATGCCTCTAGTCTGCATGATAGGTCAAAATACAAAACAAAATGGAAGCCAACAGAGTACCTGAAATCCCAGTACAGTCATAGCAAATGTTTACAGTTGTTAGGTGTGCCCCAACCCCACAATCCTATGTAGAAATGCAGTAACATAAACAACAGTGGAACACAGATTACCTGAGCTGCCCCAATTTACAGGATAGATTGTTGCATGTGTACAATATGCAGGGCTCTGTGTGTTAGGTTGTTGTGTGTTGTATACTGAGTGGAAGTGGTCAGCATGTAGGCATGGAGGGTTTTGTCCCAGTGGTCTATGGCCAGTAATGTTGATGACAGAGCCATGTTCTGACAACTGCAGTGCCAACGACAATGCATCCCAGCAAGATCCATTTCAGCAGTCATCCATTTTCATTGTTCAGATGTCAATATCTGTCTCCATCTGAAAGATAGACATGCCATGAATGTGGGCCCAGACATACACACAGTACACAGGTGGAAGTACCCTAGACAGAGTATATAAAATTTAACTGTCAACTGCACACACATTTGGAATTGTACATACAGGTTAGCAGCCCTAAATACCACTGGGATGAAGGGACAACTATAGGGATACTTCTCAGATATCGCTTGCATAATGTTAGGAAGAGGATAGAATAACAGATTGGGGGGTATAGAAGCATGCACGCAATGGAGTGTGTGAAGTCTGAAACTCTGATGTGTACCCATACTAGCCCTGCCTGCAAACCCAGTAATGGGTGGCTACAAACCTGCTCGTAAACCACAATGTGAAGGGGAACTGACCAGATATATGAGCCCTGCCTCTGGGTAACCTGGGTGAATCTGAACAGCTGAGAGTTATGGCCAAAGCAGGATATGACCATTCTGTTATGTCGATAGATGTACAAGCAGGGATTCCTTAGCCACCACAGTAACAAGGTACCAGACCATTTACACAGACACATCAGCAAGTGTCTGCAGCTACCCCTCCAGAATACCATGAGTGTGCAAGAATATGTAGGCTGCAGACCACAATACTGGACACAGCTTCATTCATCTTGTATTTCACAGGAAATAACTGTGAGTAAATAAGTATATCTGTCAGTAGTTGATGACATAATACATCACAAAAACAGTGAAAAATATGTAAAACAGTACATATGCCTGAATAGCTCTGCTAACACCAGCCATGTAACACAAACAACAGAGACACAACAGTTATAGCATCTCACTATCTTTCACCCATTGTGACTCCACATTGTCAACCTATCTACAGATATCCTGCAGAAACAGGATGCTAGCTCTAGGGGTAGAAAACAAAATCCTGCACTGGAGTACAAATTACCTGGAATGGATTGACACACTCAGTACAGAAGGTCATACTGGGCATGCTTCAACACATAGAGAATGAAGCCCATGTCTGACAACAACAGTGGACTATACATAGCTGTCAGTCACAGATGTCTGTGCACACACACCACATTGCACACCATTCATGCTTTGCATACACATTGGATAGGAATACTCACACATGTCCAAGGCCAACACACTGTAATAGGTCAAACATACACACACACACACACACACACACACACACACACACACACACACACACACACACACACACACACACACACACACACACACACACACACACATATGTGGGGAAGAGAGAGGCAGACAGTGACAAAGAGATTGCCATCATGAGGCCTGTTCCACCCACCACACATACAATTGGCCAATATCACATGATGTGCCAATGTCAATCACTGTAGACATTTGCTTTTGGTAGCCCTCAGCCCTATAGTGTCTGTGGTGCTTGTGGTAACTGTGCAACATGATAGTTCAAATCAGTATTCATCTAGCATTTATATACCCAGTCCTGTCAAATGTAAAGTTGTGTGTGACTGAGTGTTGTGTGTGTGTTTCCAGAGGAATGGTTTATGGTCCATTCACACACACTGCACATCCCATTGCCCATGTTAGCACTCATGCTGATGTCAGTCACCTTGAAATAACCCACTAGCCAATTGTTAGCCTCATAAGCCCTGTGGCTCGTGTGATAACTGTGTAATGCTATAGTTTAACATACTAGTTAGGTAGGAGTTCTAATGGCAACTGTGAAATTCTGTGTGTGTGTGTGTGTGTGTGTGTGTGTGTGTGTGTGTGTGTGTGTGTGTGTGTGTGTGTTTGTGTGTGCACATGTGTGTGTAGAGATTAATGGTATTGAGTCCATTCACAGTCACTGCACCTCCCATTGCCCTACTTTAGCAAGCCTGCTGATGTCAGTCACCTTGAAATACCCCATTGGAAAAAGGATAACCCTGTAAGCTCCATGGTGTGTGCCATAAATGTGGAACAATGTAATAGCAGTAAATACACAGGCATGGGTTTAAATCTCATCTGTGGTAAGTGTTTGTGTGTGTACCTTAACAATTTTGGCCCCATTTACACCCAATACACATCTCAGAACCTGACTTTAGCAGTCCTGCAGATATCATCCACCTGAGAAGTATCTGTTGCCAACCCTAAACCATGTCAGGTTAGTAGTGTATGTGGTAAACATGTAGCACAATGGTCAGTAAAGATTGTTAGATAGAGGTTTGAAACTCACCACTGGTAAATGTGTGGTTAGAATAAAATTATTTTTGGTATCTCTCACTCACTGCATCACCCAGTGCCAGTATTTATAGGGACTGGTGATGTTCCTCACCTTAGAATTACCTTGGGATACCATCCATCCAATAAGCTCTGTGCTGCATGAGATAAATGCAATACACTGTAGTAGTAATACATAGCTAGGTAGGGGTTTGAATCTCAGTATTGGCAAGTGTGTGTCTGTCATCAGTATCCTGTGTGGAGGTTGCTGTGATTGTGCAATAACAGGATGCATTGTGGAGTGGGTTTTGCTAAATTTTTATGTTGAGGACCTACTATATGTAACAATGTCCACCTTACAAGGACAACAGATATCAAACACCAGAGAGACTGTTGTAGACAATCCATAGCCCTACATTATGGATTGGTGAATAATATAGACAACCCTTGTATTACTCAGAGAACACTCTCCACCCATGTCTCATACACAAACACACTTGGCTAGGCAACAACCACTATATTGGTCGTTCCCTGCATATTGCCTCACAGATAGTAACCATGGTGTGATTGTAGTGGACTACATGCCTGTTGACCACAACAGTGCCACTGACATCAGAAAGTACTGTGATGTGTTACATATCCTGACTGAGTGTGTGTTATCCAGCAAGTAAAAGGGCAAGGCACCCTGTTCCATCCCTACAGTAGGCAAATAAATGCTTACAGTGGTCCTTTTGCTATGTTCCTCACTGGACGCCTGCAACAACTGTAGAGCCTTCAAATGTAACCCACAAAGGGAATACCATGCATTATACACATGCCATGTATGGACAGATGCCACTAACTCCACTGAATACCTGTATCATGCTGTCAATGTAGGTGCAAGCACGACCTCAGTTCCATAGCCAGGCCTCACCAAATGAGATCAGGAATGCTACATCAGAAGATAACAATCTGTCCACATAACATGCTCCAGATACCTCAAGTACACTACCACATGTCACAGAACATGCGTATGGGACATGTGCACAACCCAGACACTGTCCATGTTATGGAATATAGATCACATACATGGGAAGCAATGCACATCACTGGCCACTAACAATAGTAACCCAGATGAGTGGATGGTGAATACAATACCCCCCTGTGGGGACCACTCCAAGGACTACACCCCTGAGCCACACTGGAGACTATTGTCATGTGGCCTGATGCCAAGGTATTCCCTTTGCCTAGCCTTGTACAGCCTTCAGGCCCATTAACCTATTACACAGCTGTGAAGCAATGAACCTATGCATCTCAGTACTGGCAAGTGTGTGTGTGTGTGTGTGTGTGTGTGTGTGTGTGTGTGTGTGTGTGTGTGTGTGTGTGGAGATTAATGATTTTGAAGCCATTCACAAGCACTACACCTCCCATTGCCCTACTTTAGCACACCTGCTAATGTCATTCACCTTCAAATAACCCTTTGGCCATGTATCAGCCATATCAGCTCTGTGGCACTTGTCATAACTGTGCAATACTGTAGTGTAGCAAACTAGTTAGTTAGGAATTC
>NC_056728.1:470020355-470047855 GCF_019279795.1 Protopterus annectens
TATTGGCGATGGAAAAGGATAGGAGAAGCTGACCAGTGGGACGGTTTGGTTTATAAACTGAGATTAGACATTGGTGGGTAGACCTTAGAATTCTGTTTGGGGTGTATAATGTTAAAATGTTTGTCAGTGCTGGGCATATAGTTGGTTTAAAAATAAGCTTGTGAGTGGTGATGAGTTGGAGGTAGTCAAGGTAGTTTGGGAGTTCTAGCCATTGCAGCTGGTGGAGAGGTTTACAGTGGTGAGTGGAGAATTTGGAAGTGGTGGAGAACTTTGAGATTTTATTGTAACAGGATTCTAGTTTAGAAGAGATGGAGGAAGATAGGTTGGTTAGTAGGGGAGCACCATGCATTAGTGAAGGTAGTAAGAAGGTAGTGGCGAGGGTCTGTCTTGTTGAGAAGGAGATGAAGTGGAAGTTTCTGTACAGCATGCCAAGTTTCTGATGGGTTTCTTTATATTTAGCTGAATATGGGTATAGAATTTTAGGGGTTTGTCAATAGTAACTCCAAGAAGTTTAGCAAAAGGAACAACTTCTATAGTAGAGTAGACAAGGCTTGTAATTTTGAAAGGGTTTTTTTCTAGGCAGATCGATTTTGAGGGAGAGAATAGAAGGACCTTTGATTTGTTGGCATTCAAAGAGAGGTGATTTTGGAGCATCCAGTTCTCAGTAGTTGAGAAGGCAGTTTGAGTTTTTATTTAGTGTTCAGGGAGGTTTGATGCAGACCAAACTAAAGTTGAGTTATCTGCATATTGTACTATCTTAGTGTTAGGAATGGCTACATGGAAATCATTAATGAAGAGATTGAAGAGCATAAGGCCAATAATGGATTCCTGGGGTACCCTGGTTGGGGTGGGAAGGAAGGCTGAGGTGCCAGTCTTCCATTTTACTGCCTATGATCTGTCAGACATGTAGCTGCTGAACCAGGTAATAGTTTTTGTGAGAGGTTAAGATTGGAAAGGTGGTGAAGAAGTTGGGTATGGGAGACTGTGTCGAAAGCCTTAGAGAGGTCAAGGATGACTGTTGATACAAGTTCTCTGGAGTCACGGGCATGGTTTACAATGTCTAGAAAAGAGAGAAGAGCTGTTATTGTGCTATAGCCAGGATGGAACCCATGTTGTGTTGGGGTGAGGAGTTGGTTATGTGTAATGAATGGCATAAGCTGGAGGTGGATGCATTTCTCAATAATATTTGAAATAGGGGAGAGAATCGCTATGGGTCGGAAGTTGGAGATGTTATTATTTTTGCCTCCTTTAATGAGGGGTAGGATAAAGGCTGCTTGCCACAGTTTGGGAACATATGATTATTGTATGGATCTGTTGATGAGTATGCTAATGGGGATGGTGATGCTGTCTGCTGGAAGTCTTAAAAAGAGTGAGGGGATATTGTCAGGGGCATTAGAGCAAGGCTTAAGCTTAGAGAGAAGTTTTTTTATATATGAGGTGGGGATGGATTTGAGGTGGAATATGGGAGGGGAGTTTGGGTGGAAGTTTGGGCAGAAGATTTGATTTGGGGTTAGTGGTGTTGTTTAGGAATGTTTTAGTGAGTTCTGCTATAAAGTTAGTAAAGAAGGAGTTGAACAGAGTAGCTATTTCTGGGTCAGATTTACTAGTGTCAGAGCAAGGGTTGTTTTTGTTGCCTGGGTTGAGAAGTGAGTTGATGGATTTCCAGAACTGTTTGGGGTTAGAGGAGTGGTTAAACTAGAGCTTGATATAGTATGCTTTTTTGTCTTGTATGATATGTTATTTGGCTAAGTTGCAGAATTGTTTATATTTAAGAAGGGTGTCAGGGTGCCTAATACGATGGTAGAGTTTCCAGGTCTTGTCCCTTTGTTGCATGAGTGTTTTGGTATCTTTACTAAGCCAAGGGGTGGAATTGTTTTTTATACGTTTTATTCCTGGAGGGGCTTGGGAGTTAAGAGTGTCTAAGAAGGTTGAGTTTAAGAATTCAACAGCACTGTCCAGATGTAGTTTTTAAAGTGTCCCAATTTATCAGTTTGAGAGAACTGGAAAAAGTTGTAGGGTTAGAGTTGTTGAGATTCCGAGTATGGATATATTGGTGTAGATGAGGAGAGGAGGGGGTTGCTCTATGGATGAAGGCTGGTAAGTGATCACTGATATAGTCTGATAAGGTGCCAGTGTGGGAGATTTTGTTTGGGTGGGAGACAAGTATCCAGTCCAGTATGGAGCCTGGGGGATTATTTATATTAGGTCTGGTTATAGCATTTGTGAGTTGAGTGAAATTACATAGATTGATTGAAATGGTGGAGTTACTGGCAGTAATTTTGTTCCAGTCAATGTTCACATCTCCTAGGATGTATGTCTTAAGCTTGATATTATATGAGGCCCATAGAAGAATTTCCTCAAGTGTGTTAATGTAGTTTCCAGGGGGGATATAGAGGGCTATAACACAAATGCTTTTCTGGTTATTTAGTTTGAGATTTCCTATGACTAGTTCAGCGTTGTTGAACTGTGGAATAGGATTTTGGTAGGGAGTGATGGAGAGTAGGCTAGAGTAGATTAAGGCTCTTACTCCACCCTTCTTTTTTAGGCAGCCTTGTCTAAGTACTTGAAACCCGGGGGTAGTATTTCAGAGTCTGAAATGGTGGATTTTAGCCATGTCTCAGAGACAGCTGCTATGTCAGGTTGGATATGGGATAGCCAAGCATGGAAGTGGGCTAATTTGTTTTTTAGACTCTGGGTATTAATGATCAAGATCTTGAGGTATTTAGGGTTGGTAGTATGGGTGGTAATGGGGGGAGATGAATTGCTGCTGGTACTAGGTCCAGGGGTGGCTCGTGCTATTGGACTGCCGGACTGCAGCCCTCCCACCTAGAAAAAACAGAAGAAAAATTTTTAAAACTAAAAAGCAAAAACAGAAAAAAAAAAAAAAACACGAGTCCCAACTCCCCTGCGCATGCGCAGACACATTAGAAGACCTCCGACTGCCTTTATCAACAGTCCAGATAGAGACAGAAAGGTACCCAGCAATCATTGCTGCAAATGCACCCAGGAATCAGTGTGGTGATGACCGCACAGAAGAGGAGGTCCGGACTGCTTCGGCTGCAGGCAGAACCAATGAAGACTGAGAGGTGAGCTGCTCTCGCGGGACATTCATTGCACGGGCTTGGCTGGATTGCTTCGTTCATGGATTACTGCTTCAGGAGGTAGGTGTTTTGGTTGCTGGCTGTTGAATGGGGCTTCGTTCGTGAAACAGGGGACATGTATTTACAGCAGGTAAGTGAAGGCGTGTGTGTGTGTGTGTGTGTGTCTGTGTGTGCCTGTGTGTCTGTGTGTGTGTGTGTGTGTGTGTGTGTGTGTGTGTGTGTGTGTGTGTGTGTGTGTGTGTGTGTGTGTGTGTGTGTGTGTGTGGTACGCACATGAGGGAAAGGGAGCGACAGAGATAAACAATCAGTATTTTGATAGAGCTGCAAGAGAATTACCAGAACTGAAGCCAGGGCATAGAGCCGACAAATCATTAAAGCCTAAAATAGACCGCTGTGACAATGGTTGCAAAAGGAAGGGATTTCAGCTGCAGGAATGGTGTGTGTAGCTATATCTCAAGTGTATGTAAGGTTACTATTTTCAAAAGAGTTGCTGGAGTCTCTCAAAATGGCAAATAGCCCAACAGGCAGGAAATGGGGCTACAGGAAGGCTTTGCATGCAGGTAACTATCAGAAACATAAAGCGTTACACATCTAGAGCTTAGGAGGGTGATAGTATCTCCTTAAAAGGATAATAGTGACAGCAACAGGAGGGAGCTGGGACCACAAGAACGGAAGTATGTCTCAAAAACAATAATGTTTACTGCTTAGCATGTGGGAGCATCTGAATCTCCCTATCAAGGAAATATGACTGTAATTGAAAGAGGAGGGGACTGCAGATGTAGAAAGACTAAATAACCTGCTATGCTTCATCAGCAATAAATGATGCAGTCTGCATTATAGGTACTAGAATCTCCTGAACAGGTTAACATAGTGGCAGCAGTCCCAAAAGGAATGTATTATAGACACAGGAGGGCTTCTCATACAGATATGTCCAAGGAGAATAAAGGCTGCTATTTGGTGTTTTGGGGGTTCTTAGTATAATCACAAGGGTCCCAGCAGGAGATGAATGCAACCACAAGAATGATGAATACCCAACACCAAAGTCAGTCATTAGCTCTTGGGGTGCAATACCTAAACCTTGCTAACCCTACCACGTAGAATGCTGGGGGTATCAGTTTTCCTGAACCACAAGTATTTTCAACAATCATGGAAATTATCCACCATGGACTCCCTGGCCTTGTACAACCTCAGAAATCCATGTAATGCTGCTGAAGGGCCTTCTCTTTAAGCACCTCACTACTTTGGAACACACTATTAGTCACTGTCAAATTCTTCCCCACCATTAGCTTATTCAATTCAGTTTGAAAGGTTCACTCTACAATGGCTACCTCCTGAAGTTACCTTCATTATAACCCTTCCAGTTATTCCAGTTATAATAGCATTAATCTCTGTTTTGTAACAAATCTCATGTAGTAGTTTCTTCCATTGATCAAATGTTCACTGGTAATACAACCACGGGTGCCGGTTTTATGATTTGACTCAGATTTTTGCTTCTTCCTGCTTAATTTCTCTTAAAACTGTTGCCTTTTGGAAAAAAAAGGTTTGGATTACATTTAATAAATAATGATGATAATTAGAATTTCAGGCTTATTTTACTTAAGAAAATTTATATTAGTTTGCACTCCCTTATTGTGTCTCTCGAGTTAACAGCACTAATATTTTAAAGTGCATCCAGTCACCCCTAGTTATTTTTGGATTTGTCCCTGATTTGTTGAGAGCTATGGTTATTGTCATTGTCATTTTTTCTGCAATAATAAATCAAGTTGCACTTACTATATCTGGCAATGTATACAACTTCAGTTTGTAAGGCTACAGGTTTCTGAGTCCAGTGTACTTTATATAGACGCATATTTAACATAAGTCAGACCCCTTCATCTTCCAAGCTAGAAGATGCATCATTTTTTATTATAATCAATCCTAAGGTTGCCACACCTTAGAGGAAAATTGCATTCCTCCACTTGGATCACCTGGCTTTAGTAATATAAATTTGTTGGTATGTAATAAAAATGGAAATAAGTTTTCAGTCACTGAGCAACTTCAACATTTAAGTCTTAACTGCTAAAGCAGCGCTTTTAAAAATGTATTACTAATAATTCTGTTTACTAAGGACTAAAAAAGTAGCTGACTTGGATTTGCAGTACTCAAACACAGCAATCACTTTAGGAGGAAGAGAGCAAAGCAGAGTAGGCACAAAAACATATATGACAGCCCACAGATAGTAATCATAGCAATAGTTTATTAACTTATTCTAGTTAAGTGCTTGGGCTTCTTGACAGCTATTTTACATTAAGAAGATTTGTGGTGTGAACTCTTGTGAGAGGATAGGGCAACCTCTGCCCTTCTGAGCTGGGAGTTGCTAGTTGAAGGCTTATTGTGCCTGCTTATTTAAACTCTTTTCCTTCTCAGAAATTGTTGCACTTTGCAGTAGCATAGACTAGATTCAGACCTGCTAAATCCAGTTCAGTTTGCATAACTTGAGAACTAAACAAGGCCATCTTTTGTTCGAGAGGGTTCCCCTGCACCCTAGTGCCAGGAGTGTGCAGTTCGAACTAGGTTGCTGGAACAGGGCTCAGTACTGAGCTTTTTTATTGATTAATTTGTTTAAATCAGTTTGCTCACATTTGTACATAAGCACAGAATTGGTGCAGGTTTGTTCTTGTTTTAGCAAATCTCCACAGAGTTTTTCAACCAGCTACTGCTCTGCTGTATTTATCAATCCAAGACATTTGCTGATTTCTGCAAAACGTAAGTAGAATTTTTCACTGCATATTGCACTTTTGAACTGCATTTTAATGATATCACTGCTTATTTGAACTGTTTTTTTTTCTGACATTGTTGCACTTTGTTTGCTGTAGCATAGACTAGATTCAGACCTGCTGATTCTAGTTCTGTTTGTATAACCTGAGCACTAAGCAAGGCCATTTTTTGTTATAGAGGGTTTCCCTGCAACCAAGTGGGAGGCCTGTGCAGTTAGACCTCATCTGGTTGAAGACTGCTGGTACAGGGCTCAGTTCTGAGTTTTTTTTATTGGTTAACTTGTTTAAATCAGTTTGGTCTCATTTATTACATAAGCACTGCATTTGCATGGGTTTGCTTATGTTTTAGCAAAGCTACACAGTTTGGCGACCAGCTACTGCTCTGCTATATTTACCTGATCAATCCAAGGCATCTGCTGATCTCTGCAAAACTTAAGTAGAAAGTATGTAGACTTTTTCAATGTATATTGCACTCTTGAAGTACATTTTTACCATATCACTGCTTATTTGAACTGGTTTTTTTTTTTTTTTTTTTTTTTTTTTTTTTTTTTTTTTTTTGATAGTTTTCTTTTTTTTTATATAACTTTATTTTTATTTTTATAATAAAACCATGCATACTATGATGGTACAAGCAATGAGAGTTACAGCAATACAACACACATAATGGTTTACAGCAATATTAGTACATGAAAGGGACAAAAAGGCATGTTTATAATGATCTTAAAAGGAGTACAATCTCTTGCAGTATACATGGTACACAAACTAACAACTTAACCCAAATTGAACACTATTTACAAAGCTACCAGTACTGAACAGGGAAGAAGGCAGCAGTGTCACTATTTATACGGTTAGGTAATAGCAGCCCTACTTATGGCTTGTAGTAGGAGAGATAGACCCCTCAGAACAAGGGATATGGTATGTAGGGAGAGTAGGAAGGTAAGAAAAAGGAAAAAAAAAAGAGAAAGGGCAAGAGTGAAGTTTGTAGATTAACCATAGCTTAGTCACATAAGATTACTTCAAACAGGCTTTTCCAAAGTTTACTGAAGTAGGCTCTTTTCTTGGGTCCGTTTATGATGAACTTCTGTGCCGAGATATATTTGGTGGCCATAGTCTTAAATCCCCGCCAACATAATTTGGTGCGGTCCAGCCAATTATAGGTAATGTAGAGTTTTATGAGGAAACACAGCGTTATTAGGATATGGAGGTGAAACTTAGGCAGACCATGGGGGGGAATATTTAGAATAGCCGTTTCCCATGAGAGAGTGGAGCTATAGTAGCCCATTTTTTGAGACGCACTTTGAGAGAACACCAAAGTTTGTGGGAGTTATTGCAGTGCCTCATAATGTGTAGAAGATCAGCTTTCGCACCTGAACAGCATGTACATAACGGAGAGCTATTAGAGTTGAATTTGTGGATTCTTGTAGGGGTAAGGTATGCATTGTTGTTCAACATCAGTTGAGTGTAGAGAAATTTCTTGAAGGGGGATAGTTCAATGGTAGTTTTTATGGCTAGTATTTTTTGGTCCTCTGTAATCTGGTGGTTTTGATTGTCCCAATATTTGGAGAATAAGCAGTTTCCTTTGTAGAGTAGAGGGTGTAATAGTTTGTAGGACGAAGAAATTGTTTTATTATTGCTAGCCAGTGTATTGATAATTAGATTTAGTTTATCCATTAGCTGTATGTCGGGGACTGTATTGATGATTTGTGATGAAATAAGTTCCCTGAGTTGACGTAGTATTACTGAGTATTTGTTGTTAACCTTGAGGGTTAATCGAAGTTCGGCAAGCGACAGGGATTTGTGTTTAAGAATATCCCAAACTTTAAGGTCTTTGATGTGGGGGAAGTCGGCAAGATCTACCATCTTATTGTTAATTTTAAGATTTGGGTTGAGGTGTATTGGTTGAAAAAAGGGTAAGATAGATTGAAGATTAATGTCTTTAATCAGCTTTTGAAAGAGTTTTATTTGGTATTTCAGTAAAGAGAATAATTTTAAGCTATTCAAAGAAGTGGATGATAAGAAGGGAATAGCCTTAGGATTAATTTTGTTAGATAGGATATGTTTGTGCCATATCTTTAACCACGCTGGGTTATGGGTTTGGGTTTTGTTGTTCATGTTCACAATGGACCACAGTCTGTTAGAGCTAATAATCAGATAATACAACTGGAAGTTTGGGAGGCCCACCCCACCTTTCTCCTTGGGGAGACTTAGCTTGGAAGAAGAAATCCTGACATTCTTAGGGAACCAGAGAAATTTGATCAATGTTTTTTCAATCTGTGAAAAAAGGTTGTTGGATATAATTATATTTGTCGCACTAAATTGATATAGGAGTCTAGGGAGAACATTCATTTTCACAATAGCTACTTTTGAGAGAAATGATAAATTCAATAACTTCCACCTTTGTAGGTCTTGACAGATGATAGACCATGATTTTAACAGATTGTTTTGAAGCATAGAGGCTTGGTTGTGTTCAAAGTTGACGAGGTACTTGAGACTGTATGTGATGTGAAAGGGAGATTCAGGGAAGAAGAAGGGTTTATGCTCAGGATTTATTGGGAGAATGTGTGATTTTTATCATTGACTTGGTACCCAGAGGCCTTAGAGAAGGAGGAGATTGCTTTTAATATTTTGGCAGGTCTGTGTTAGGGTATTGGAAGTAGAGATTTAGATCATCAGCGAAGGCTGAAAGTGCTACTTGTGTGTTTAGGATTTTAGGAATAGTATGAAATGTATTTTGAGTAAGAAATAAGAAAAAGGGTTCAATAAATAGATTGAAGAGAAAGGGGGAGAGTGGACAACCTTGCCTTGTGCCATTAGTAATCTGGATAGGATTAGATCTTTTTTTATTTATATAGAGATATGTGTATGAGTTTGAATAGAGAGTTCTGATCATAGCTAGGAAGGATGTGGGTATATTAAAAAGTGCTAACGTGGAGAAGAGGAGTTTTTTTTTTTTTTTTTTTTTTTTTTTTAATTGTTGCACTTTGCTGTAGCATAGACTAGATTCAGACCTGCTGAATCTAGTTCTGTTTGTATACCTTGAGCACTAAACCAAGGCCATCTTTTGTTGGAGAGGGTCTCTCTGCACCCTAGTGGGAGGAGTACGCAGTTAGAACTCATCTGGTTGAAGGTTGCTGGAACAGGGCTCAGTTTTGAGCTTTTTTATTGGTTAATCTGTTTAAATCAATATGCTCTCATTTGCAACATAAGCATTACATTTGCATGGGTTTCTGCTTGTTTGCGCATTGTGCACTGGTGAACAACAGTGGGCAGTACTGGCGGTTATAGATGCAAAAAGTTCTGCCTGCAAACTTTCCCTTAGTACTCTGCTGGTGCCCCATCAGTAAGTTCTCGTGATTGTCCCTCACTGACAGGTGATGCAGTCAGCAAAGCTTCTGAGGTACCAACATAGATCCTACAGAGATTGATACAGAGAAGTTTTAATGCCAAGTCTATTTTCATTGTGAGACTGCATTGCATTGTTTAGCAGAAGTCTTAGTGTTTGTGCTGTAAAATACAAAATAAAACTTTCAAATGAAATCCAAATGAAATCCAAATAATCGTAGAAGTAAAGCAGTATGCACATTACAGCATTTATGGTAAATGGGGTGAAATAGCCAAGTAATGGGACATTGGAATATCTGCAGGGGAGGCTCCATTCGACCATGATTTTGTGAGGAGGAAGGGCTGCAAGCTCAAAGACAGCCCCAGCTGAACTATACCTCTGAACTGTCCAGATTTTCACAGAATGAATAAAATTTTCCTTCTTATTTTCAGTTTGTTCCTCATGAAATTTGTGGTTTTCTGGCAAATCATTTAGGAATTAAGTCACTAAATAATGACAGACATTGAGTTTCAGACTTCATAAACATGCATGCTAATGCAAGACCTGTTATTCTATCAACTAAGTTTATACAAGAGCAATTTTTAGTACTGTTTGTATGTTTCCCCAATATATTCTGCGTTAACAGGTTGAGAGGTACATGCAAATTGCTTTATAGCATTAGGCATTTCCAAACCTCTATACTGTCCCTGATTTTGGCTCAAAATGTAGCTCTCCCTTTAATAATCCTTCCACAAAATGGCAATTTTGGAAGAAAACATGGAGGGTTTACAATTAATAAATAACTGTAATAATCAGAGTTATAGATTACTTTTATTCAGAAATGTATGTAGATTCATTTATTTTGTCAACTGCTCAAGTTAACAGCACTAATATTAAAAAAGTTCCCTTTCTTTGACAGGCTCCCAGCTGTATTGTATGGCTATTTTATATTTTTGCATCACATTTGTGGTCCATTTTTCATAAATTGTGGTTTTCTGGCAAATTAGTGGCAAATCATTAAAGATTGATGTAGAAAATAATGACAGACATTTGAGTTTCAGATTTCATACCCTTCAGAAAACTTATACTAATGCAAAACCTACTATTATATTAGAAAGTTTATAAGAGCAATATTTAAATATTGTCCTTATTTTTGGACCTTTGTCCTACTTCTATATATGGCTTTGTCCAGATTTCTTGCTCTGAGGTTGAGAGGTATGACAAATGTGTCAGGGCCATCAGTTAGCCAGAGACATTTCAAATTGTGACAGACTTGTTGCACCCCACTCCCCCATGTAGTGACTCTGCATGTATCCAAGCAAGGCAAGGAGCAGTTATGCAGTGTAAGTGTGCAGAGTATCCCCCCATCCAAGGTAGACACAAGTACTACAGTGGCTTTTCATCTGTCCTTACTTGATTTTACAGAATGTTCTGTTTTTCTGTCATATTTTTATAGTGTTGATTTATGCTTCTTATTATTCAGAAAGTGCCCATTGCTCTGTGTTAAGTAACAATGCTTTCATGACCATCAGGTGAGCTTGTCTGAGATTGTAAGATGCAAGTAAGCTTTAATAAGCATACTATTAAAGAATTACCAACACTGAAAGCCTTTTTGTTGTTGCCATGCAGAGAATACTTACATAACTAGATAACGTATAAGCCTTGGGTATTGAAATGCATATGACAGCATTTGTAAAAAAGGACAGGCTTACCGTATTTTAAGAAGCTCATTACCTTTGCTGGAGGCTTGCAGTGATCTTTGCAGGCTTTACCCGTAAACTTAACAGAATGCCAATCTACCATGTGTGGTCCATAACCTGGGCAGTACTCCTTTAAGCAATTTATCTTGAGCTTGTTTCTTGTTTGCCGTTCATTTTTTACTTTGATCATGTTTTCCTCATGAAACAAGTAGATAGTTGTCAGGCAGCAGGTCTTTTTTGGATAAGAAACATTTTTACAAGTGGGGGTATCACATAGATTGCTACTTTCAGCATGTTACTTGGTACTTTTATAAAGCTGAATATAAATTATAATTAGAACTGCAGTGCAAGGAAAAGTGGTTTGAGTAGAGTATTGCTTGTTTTTCTTATACTTGACTTTGACTGGCATTCAAGTAATGTATTTAAAAAGTTATTTATTTTTTCATGCCTCTCAACCTATTTGTTTCCATCTAGATATTAAGTAAGCTGTCATGCAGCCAATGCATTGACATTTTCTTTTTCTTCTACACTTCATTTTGTCTTGATTGGACTCCCATAGTGATGGTTTGGCACCCCAGGCAGCGTATTTAAAGTTCCAGTTTTTGTGGTTTTGAGCATAGCTCCTTCCCTTTCTAGTTAGCTGCACCCCTTCCCATTGGCCCCATCCATTCAACTGTCTCCTGCAGCCCCACTTTGATTTGAAGTCACCAGCCGCCACTGACTAGGTCCTGGGTTGGGGTGTATGTCTCCTGCTAGGCATAGGCAGTTAAATGGGAATGAGAGCAGGGGTTTGGATTTGCTCCTAGAGTTTGGTGGGAGGTACAATAGTGCTTTGGGAATATGATGTTTCATTGAGGAGGATAGGAGTTTTAGTTTAAAGCAGAGAAGTGGGTTTGGGAGCACTAGGGAGGAGGATATAGTGTGGAAATGAGATGTGGCAGAGTTATGATGTGTGTTAGGGGTGATGGGGTGAAGAGGGGATAGGAAAGAAGGGGGTAGTTTGTAAGAGAAATAGGAGGTAGCATGGTATGGAGGTATTAGGAGTAGTAGGCTAAGGGAAATGATGAGAATGGTTTGAAGAGACATGGTGTGGTTTAGGTATAACGGAATAGCTGGGGGTTAGGTGTTGAGGATGTAATAGGATTATTGGTGACAGTGTAGGAGGGAGGAGTACGGAAGTGTATCTAGAGCTTTAAGGATTAGGGATGGGGGAGGGGTGAGAGAGTATTGGAGGATGGGAGGGGATAGTGAGGAGATGAGAGTGGTTTGGATGAGACAGGGGAAGGGGACGTATGGCTAGAATAAGTGTAGGAGCACTGGGGGTGTTTGGGAATTGGGGGTAGGGTAGGGGAGCGGAGTGAGCCCGCAGGGCGAATGGAGTGGGTAGAGCCAAGGAGAAGGAAGAAGGCAAGATGGTGAAGAACAATCAGTGGTTAGGAAGGTAAGATCAGAGGTAAGGAAAGTATGGAGAATGTAGCACTTGTTTACTGTAGTTGTATGGATCACATAACACAAGTCTCCTGGCAAATTCCTTGTAAGCATAACAGCATATTTAACAGCAAACAGTTTATGTAGTAAAAGCAATCACTATGTCATTTAGATCCCTAGACTACATAAAGTTAGCTAAGTACTTCAGTTGGTAAACATAAACATGCCTGTTAAACCAGGTGCACCACAAACATTTGAGAAGAGCTTAAACACTTGCAGGCACTTACTTGCAGTTGTGCACACTGAAAAGGATCTGGGGATGCTTCCTCACCACAAGCAGGCCAAAAGATAACTTTCAAAATGGAGCCACTGGAGAAATGGGTAGATAGGCATGTGTTACTCTCTGAGTCCTCGCAAGTGTGTGTATGTGTGCCAGTGTGTATATTTGTAGGATACAACATTCTGAGGCCACATTCTCCAAATACAATACACCTTGCCATATAGTATAAGGGATAGTGATGTTGCTGACATTAGGACAGCCATGACAAACCATCACACTACTATCCCTGTGGCATGTGCAATAAATGCATATCCCTGTAGTAGCACTGATAAGATAGACAAGGGGTTGTATTGCAGTCCTGGTCAATGTGTGATTGTGGGTATGTCAGAGTATTATCATGGGTTTCAGTGAGTAAAATATCCAATGTGGGGTGTGGGTGCTGGGTATACTGTCTTTACACCACGGTATCCCCAGTACATGTCCCAAGGTCTACTGTATGAGGACCACTGTCACCATCAACCACATAACTGATTACACTATCCAGCCAATGATTCATGTGCAAATTATTTGTAACAGAATGGACTCACTGACAAGGTAGCTAGCACTGATAAACCCAGGTCTGTCAGATGTGTCTATGACTGTTATGTGTTGTCATTGTGTATATGACAGTATGTCATACTACGTATTGTTCAATAACACCCAGTATATCCCCTATTACCAAACTGTACAAGGCCTGTTGATGTTCTTCACTTAACAAGAAACTTGGGACACACCTCATCCTAAAAGCTGTGTGGTGTGTGCTATTAAGGCCAAACACATTAGTAGCAATAAGTAGCTAGGTAGGGCTTCTACTCTCAGTGTTGCCAAATAAGTATATATTTATGTGAAGGGATCTACTTCAGTTTGCAGAAAATACATGTCACAGGAGATCATCTGTCCGAGAACTGACTGGCAAATGATAACATTTCAAAGGAATCATGTTGTGGAAATTCATTCCCTCAAGACAAGTAGTAGATGTGTAAATGCCCTCTTCCCCACTGTATAGCTGTACAGCGATACTGGAGTTGGTATACATAGTTGGGTGTGGATGTTGTGGGCACAGCCACCCTCATTGGGGTTATTGTTGTGTGTATCCCTCTGCTTAGTCTGCAGTAATACTGTACAGTTTATGTTAACAGGTTAAGTAGTTGTCAATCAAACTATGTGCAGCTCTATGCCACCGTACACCCTCCAAAGTGGAGGGCTGTGCCACCCACACCAGCACACCTATGTTTACCAACTCCAAGATTGCACTACATTGGGGAAAAGGACATATACCCTGCCAGTACCATCGTCAATGACATTAAACTAACAGACTGATTATTTACTGATGTGATGTTTTGCCTATTTTGTCTTGGTGGAATTACATAGGCTAAAATGGGTTCACTGCAAAATTAAGTACATCCATGTGTACAGTATTTTCTGTATATTGCATCAACACCAAAGCCTCTGTGTGTGTGTGTGTGTGTGTGTGTGTGTGTGTGTGTGTGTGTGTGTGTGTGTGTGTGTGTGTGTGTGTGTGTGTGTGTGTGTGTGTGTGTTATACACAAACATGTGGTGTGTGCCTCCCAGTACACTTACCATTGTCCACTGTAAAAGGGCTGCTAACATCAGCCACCATGCACTCATCTGTATACACCCCACAGACCTATCAGCCATGTGGCACATGCAGTAACAGTTAAAGAGACCTGTTACTTGTGTTCAGCTGTACCTAGGAAATGACACAGTCAATGTGTCACCACAGTGCCGTACACCTTGTAGGAAACAACAGCAGACCAACATCCTGCTGATACATACACACCTACAACACAAACCAAATACATTATGGAGACCACAATCAGTCAGTGTTAATGACAGCTATAATGCATCATGGCTGGACAGCTATACATCCTGACATGTAAGCATTAAACTTTCCAGCTGAAAACATGTTACACAGCATTACATTGCTACACCTTAGTTCATTCACTCTGTGCATTAGAAACATATTATCTTGTCCCTGCATTGATGGTATGCATGATAGTAATGTGGCACAGGTATCATCATATCATACTTCTCAACCTGGAAACATCAAAAATCTGGGCAAGGCCCATGAAAAATAGGTACAAATCTGTACGCTGATTAACATAAAATTTGCATACACAATTATGTAACCCCGCCCACTCTATTGGACCTGTGGGATACCAACTTTCAAAATGCAAACTGAACAGAACCAAAATATGGCACCAGAGTCCCCCTACAGCCATTCCAATGTCCCATTACCTGGCTATTTCACCCCATTTACCATAAACACTAATGTGCATACTGCTTTAGTTCTACAATGATTTGGATTTTATTTTTACATTTTATAGCACAATCCACAAACACTAATAGACTGAGAAACAAAGCAATACTGTCTCACAATGAAAGCAGACTTAGCATTAAAATGTATCTGCCCTTAAAACTCACATTCATTGAAACAGCATTGATACCTGCACCACATCCAAAGAAAATGCATCTGCTCAGTGGTAGTGGAATAAGATTACCTGCCTGTTTTCAAATCACAGACCCTTGCACACAAAGAAACCTATGTGTTCTTTGATATACCTTCCTGACTTTATTAAATTATATTCCTTGTATAACACAGCACACTTGTTTAGACTTACAGCGCATTTTAAATTTATTGTTTGAATATTCTTCCAGCAGGCAATGAAACAAAATGCATGATGAACCAATAATGACAAAACTGCCCAGTTCAGAACATTTCCATCATAAAAGTCTGCTCAAACTTCTACAATCCACCAGTATCAGTAAACATGCACAATCTCTACAGAAGTAAAAGTCGGATCTAAATAATTTCTCATTAAAGCGATCTGTAACCAATGAAGAGGTTGCTGCTAGCAAACAGCTTTATATTCATTGTTTCATCTACAAATAAAGTACCCATTGCCCTTGAATAAATTGCTTATGTTACATTAAAACAATAAGCCACTTATAGCCAGTAATATTGCAATAGGGAATGGATGGCAAACTGATAACAGATTCATATATTTACTAGGCATCTCTGCCAAAAAGGACACTCAAGACTGCAGCATCCAGCCCCTTTAAAAGTATATCAGCAATCTACATACTGTGGAAGTAGAACCCACAGCCTTCTGCATCAAAAGCAAGTGTTCTACCTGTTGTGCTACTAACACAAACCAACTTACCATAAGCAGCACTAAACGTATCTCCTTCTGAAGAGCTGCGTATACACATACACACAAAATTCAAATAAGATGTTTCTCAGTAAGGAATGTACCAGCCCAAAGAAAAGGCTGCTCCTTATGGAGCCCAAAGCATGCTAGTGCAATTAATTGTCTCTCAGTAAACTACACATTTCAAATACGATGTTTGTCTCTACACACTTAAAATAAAATGTTACTACTGATGCCAGTTAATTCAAATAAGAAGTTACCAATGCCCAAAGTACACACTTCAAAGAGAAGTAAATGGAACTCCAAATAACAGTGGCAATTTTCTCTCAGTAAACTACACACAGTTCAACAGTTAAATACGTTGACGGCCAGCCAGACAGTTCATTCAAATAAGAAGTTATCAATGCAACTGTCTCTCTATGGAGTAAACTATACTTGAAAGAGCAGTAAAGAAAACAAATCTGTTTCTTACGGACCCCAAAGCATGCTATTGCTTGTGGATTCAAACAAAAAGTTACGAGTGCAATGCGAGCCCAAATAAAAACAAATAGCAATGCAGGAAACTGAACTTCAAACAGCAGTAAAGACATTTTCTTACGGAGCCCAGCTGCCCAAAGCATGCTAGTGCATTCAAATAAGACGTTATTAGTGCAATTGTAAACAAATCTGTTCCATTTCTGAATAAGAGCCAGGCCAGCGCAATTGTAAACAGATCTGTTTCTTATGGAGCCCAAAGCATGCTAGTGCAATTAGCTGTCTCTCAGTACACTTTAATAAGATTTTATTAGTGTTGCGGCTGCCAGTTAATTCAAATAAGTTACCAATGCCCAAAGCACACACTTCAAAGAGCAGTATATAGAACTTTAAACAATGACAATTGTTTCTCAGTAAACTACACACACGGTTCAACAGTCAAATACATTGACATTACTAGTGCCAGCCAGACAGTTCATTCAAATAAGAAGTTACCAATGCAACTGTCTCTGTATGGAAACTATTTCAAATAGCAGTAAAGAAAATTAGTTTGTTTCTTACAGAGAAATACAGACCCCAAAGCATGCTATTGCTAGTGCATTCAAATAAGAAGTTACGAATGCAATGCGAGCACAAATAGCAATGAGCGAAACGGAACTTCAAACAACAGTAAAGAAATTTTCTTAAGGAGCCCAAGCATGCTGTGCATTCAAATAAGAAGTTATTAGGCAACTGTAAATGAATTCATTTCTAAATGAGAAGTTACCAACACCAGACTTTGTAAATTAATCCGTTTCTTATGGAGCCCAAATGCATTCAAATAAGAAGTTACCAGTGCAGATACGAGCCCAAAGAAAACAAATAGCAATGAAGTAGATTGCGGACATGTGCACAGATACACAACACATAAATACACGTATCCACAATTGTCCCATGCTTACCTGCTCGCGATGCCTGCCTGCTGCTTGGAAAAATAAAACTGATATGGTACTGCTGCAGTGCTGCCTGTAATTTCCATTGCTGCTGTATACTTGCTCGCAGCCGGCCCGACTTGGAAAAAAAAAACCTGATGAGCAACATTACCGCCTGCCATTAATGTTCCTGCGGCCTGCCTGGTGAGGTTCAACTTCTCGTTGCTCAGTATTCCCGCTCGCACTACGCAGCCAGCTGGAAATAGCCGGAAATAATGACGCAAGCTCCTTGTGCTCAATTCCGACTGGCTGGTAGCCCTGACGGCGCTGACGTCATCCCGCACGTGATGACGTCAGCTCCGACATCGCGATTTTTTAAAAAATAAAAAAAAATGAAGCAAAAAAATCATAAATGAAGGGGTGCCAATCGGGAATCATGGCACCCCTTCATTTGGACCCCAAAACTCTGTAAATACCGAGTAATTTGGTATGGTTGGGAGGTCTGCATCATATGCACAGGGTGTGTTGTGGGTTTACCAGAGACCTAGGCTGAGCTGTTTGGTTGACATCATGTGTGTGTGTTAGGGAGTTTTGTTATCAATTGGACTGTGCAGATGTGGTGTGTGTACGTATGGAGGTGCCCTAGCTATGTTAGTGATGTGTGTGTGTGTGTGTGTGTGTGTGTGTGTGTGTGTGTGTGTGTGTGTGTGTGTGTGTGTGTATGTGTATGTATACACACAGTTCTGCCATGTGGCTGCCCTATGCATGGGTTTGTTGGACAGCTACAGGCCATACATGGCAGAGTGTACAGTTCACCATCTCTGGCCACGGACACGAGAACAGTGCTTGATAGGGGTTCCACGGGCACTAACAGGTACAAGCCCAGATATGGTGCTCTCCCCTGATGATGACAAATTTCCGCTGGATCCAGGTCTCTGTTGGGACCTGCCAGGACCACATGCACATGTTTTACTGTGTTGTGGTGTGGACAGCTCCCCCCTGCAGTGCGGTGCTGGTACTGCCACTACGGGAGCGGCTGTGACTTGTTGCACAATCACGTAGACTTCCACCTGTTGGTGTTGCTGACCTATGTCCACGTGACTGTCACTATACTCCCATCATATGCTCTAACACAGACATTACACGGTCAAGAATTCCCACCATCTCACCCAACAGTCTATCCAGGACCTCTGCAAAATAACGGTGGGCACCTGCAAGATCACGGATGTTGTCAAGTACAGCAGCATGAGTAGCCCACTGGAGCATCAGACTCTGTCTGATATAACATTCCATATGTGCCCATGCCTCCATGATGGCCTGAAACATGTGTCTGTAACACCTGCTGTGGCACTTATACCAGAGGCATGATAGCCAGCAGCCCTCCTATGAGCACCCCTGCAAATCTGCCTGTGTGGTACCTCACCGGTCATTCGGCTATGACTGCTGTGTACAGACACACTTGCCATAGTCACCACACTGTCCTGCTGCATGCCACCACCTGCCAACTGTCCCTCATCTATGGCCACTGGTGATGGGGTATGTATAGGCAATGTGACTGTGTGCGGGGATGGGGTGGATAACAGTGGGATGTCAACTGATGGCACAGATTCAGCCCCTGACAACCCCGCCAGTGACTCACTGTACCTATCATCATTGTAAGAGTCTGTATAGACATTAACATCAGTTTGCCTGCAGGAGGGACCCTGACCCACCTTGCCACCTGTGATGGGAAAACAAAAAAACTAATTTAAGACCTGTACATCATTGCTTACCTCTATACACACACACACACACACACACACACACACACACACACACACACACACACTTACAGGTGAGGTGGCACAAAGATCTTAGACAGACCGCTCTTTACCCAACTGTCAACATGCATGACATATGGCACTCAACAGCATGCACTGCAGCTATACTCAATCCCTGTTACTAACATCATACATCTCTGTGATGCATGAGTTGTATTATTAGGTGATGCCCCTTCCCCTGGAATACACTGCACCCATGTACACAGTATTGCTGTACAACTGTTCAGCACCCTGGCATGTACTGTGCACCATACCTCACGAGTGTACACATGATTGCTGAATGTGTATATGTGTGGCAGTTATGTTTACTCTGTTTCTCACAGCCCCTATGAGTTTGTCTGACACATACCTGGGATGATATGAGGACAGATGTCAATAGCGAATGCCTGACCTCTGATTTGCCAATCTCATCATCAGCATTGCATGTATGAGCAATAAAATCCAATTACACTGACAACCTTCAAAGCTTACAGTGGCTATGAGGAGTGTGCACACCCTTATTGACATGCTACCCTATTCCCTGATATGCACTGGGCCCACCATACTGCATATGTTACCATTACACACACCTGATATTTGACATATGACCTGTGCAATCAAATGCAGTATCAAACAAATGTGTTAGTTGTGGAGATGCTGACTGAGATGCATACAATATGTGGGTTGCATAAGTGTGCACATCCATAACACGATTGTTTGTTGCAGCACCTGTTAAGTGAACTACAGCAGTCACTATTCCTGGAAGGGGTATACTAGCATGGCCCATCTTCACTTGCCTTTATTTGGTCACTCCACCCTACAAATGTCCCCCAACCCTGCCAGATTGCAAGGTCAGCTCATGTGCACAGCCCTTTGAGGTCACACAGTGCCTTCACTATTGCTGTGGAGTCAGAGTTATGTCTGGCAGAATTCATGACTTTGACTGTGTTCAGATACAGCCATTTTTAGCAAGCTTTGCATGTATGCTTCAGTTCACTGTTGTGTTTCACGATGACACCCCTACCCATCCTCTGCCTTTTTGCAGATGCTTGACAACTATGGGCCACACATGAGTGTCATTTTGCAGTGTCCCAAATTCAGAACACTATGTCTACCAGCCTAGTTCCTGCTAATGAACAGCAAACCTAAAAGTGTACACTGGCACCAGCAAGGTACAGATGGGTATGGTGGACCTAAGTTGGAGTGAGGTGTTGCTTGTGCAGCACATGTATCTTTATTAATACTGTCTGAAAGTTTCAGCCTTGGTCTCGGTACACCATTACACATTGCAACACATACCTTTGGGAGACATTGTTATGCATATGCTACTTGTAGAGAGCCCTGGATGATGATTCCCATGGAACAACTCTTCCATCTGATTACCCTAACCCATAGGCCAAACTTATGCAAAGTCCAGGTAATTGTCGCCACAGGTACTGCACAGGCAGTACTTGCTAGACATTTCTGCAAGTCCCTCAGTGTTGCTGCATGTTTCTGGGCAGCCTCCATGATCAGTTTTCGACATGTGTTGTCATCTGTCTTGGATGGGTATCTATTTATTTTCTGCATTAATGTTGCCCCATACTTCATAGTCACATACATGACTGTCTGCACTGTTTGCCATGGTATATGCAATGGTGAGGTAAGGCTACGTCTCCCACCCCTGAGTGCTACATTTTGGATATGGGATCCATTCCATGGTTTGTAAGATGTGTGAAAGCCATGGCTGCCTCTGTTGCAGTTGAGTGGGCAAATGTCATGGACATACTTCTTGGACAGCAGACCATCACTTAGTGTGACATTGAGGACCTGTACTTGATGGTAGGTACGTACTCAAGAAGAGTGAATGCTGTCAGTACCTCAAAACCTGCTTTCACAATATGCTATTTGGACTGTGTGCACACATATGCTTCCAGCATTTAAGGTATGTATTCCCCATATATGTTGTCCTAACATAGGATTCCATATTACAAATTCATTGCTCATGTTAGGATCAAATTACAGGTTGTAAAAGCTGTGGAATGTGGTATTATATGTAGATCTGTAACAGTTGCTATTGTAATAGTAGTATATACACTGTTGTAGCCACTGTATAAGGGTAATATTTCAGACATGTTCCTACTGTAGGCCATTTGTCCCACCATTATGTTCATCTCTGTCCACACGTCTTGCACTGACAGGTTGTTAGTTATACTGCAGTACTCTTACATACTCTTCAGATATGCCACCATGGTGACCACTGTGATGCAATGCAGTTAACAGGAACAATAAATGAACATGTACAGCATGCATTATGTGTAGTTGTGTTAAATGTGTGCATGGAAAATCCTATGGCCATATCATGGCTGGTGTATTGGCAAACCTGAACACAAAAACTCCATACTCACCAGCTACAGGCTGCTGCTGCAGAGGTATACCAGAGGGACGTACATAGTTGTGTGAGAAATGTAATGTCAGTAGCCACACCTGTGGCATTGGTAGAGGGTGGGAGCAGGATTTCAGTACATCAACAGTACAAACCCACAATACTAGAGATTATGCACATCAGTTCATTCCTACACTGCAGCAACAGACTATATTATCTGACATATGCATGAAGATACTTTACAGGTGAAGATGCATAAGCTGGCTGGCAGGCGAGTTCTCCAAGGCTGGCGAGGAGCTTCTCAGCATGTGTCAGTGGGGGCTGGATGGCATGACCCCCACCTGTGGCTAGCTGGTCCCTCCTAACTGCAGCAGCACGCTGACGGGCATGGCAGATGAGGTCAGTGCAACAATGTCACACCTGCTCATAACTGCGGTTATGCAGGCCAACATGATTTACACTCTGGATGAACTCGCTACCCAGGGCAGTCCTCTCCTGCAGATCATGGGCCATTTGCCCAAAAAGGGTTCTGTGGTGATGCATGACTTAGCTGATTATTATTTTATTCTCATATGGAGTATAAGCAGAGAGATGCACCTGTGACATGGTACCTGGAAGACATAAACAGGAAAAAAAGGTCTGAGGACCTCATACTGCAAGGATATAATAGCTGTTAATTGACATCTCCCCCCCCCACCATATCTGCAACAATAATCTGAACACACAAATCAATGGCTATGTTTACACCAAACCTATTGTTGGGACATATATCCTATTGTGCAACAAATATTGAAATGTGTTTTGATTCATGTTCCATGTTGAATCACTATCATTGGTGGTCTTTTGCTAACAATGTAACCTGCATGCCATTGTAATGGCCACTGTGGTTCCATATATGCATGTGTTCTGTTTGCTATGCAACTGTTCCAAATTTGGTGTTTTGGGTTAATGGGAATATCTATGCATGCTGTTATAACTAATCCTGGATTGTGATGACTATTACTACCCACATATATTTGGGAAGGCTGTTCCCAGCAGAACCACCTGTCCCAACTTATCTGACTGTGGCACCAGGCTACAGCACATCTGAGACCCAACCTGGGATCTCCTGATCTGCTGGTCCTGCACTACCATCAGGTGGTACCACTTCAGGGGATGGTGCTCGTGTCCCCCCCGGCAGCACGCACAGACAGGATCTTGTCACCTGAAGTCAGGTCCAGGATCTGATGCATAGGGAGCTCCACAGAGAATTGGAGGATATGCTACACCACCATGAGGCCCTCATGACAAAATTAGAGGGTCAGCCTGCCCCTCATGCTCAGCCCCCAGCACAGCCACCTTCATGGCTGTAAAGGTGCAGTGGTGACTGCCCATGGCTTGGGACCTCAGTCCCACTGTTTCCATTTGGGTGCTCATGGACTTCCAATTTCCAAACACCCCTCACCATCCAAGGTGTTTACCCACCACGTGTCATATACCCCCCCGTATGCTGTCTTGTCTGTCTTCTGACCCAACCTACCTCCCCAAATATACCTGATATCCTTCCATAATATCCCATTTTCACCTTAACAAAAAAGGGCAATCTGTTCTCAACACAAATTTCACACCATACATAACTGTCCATTTCACACCCACTTACAAGTGCTTACAGGTGCCTTAATCACTCTGTATCCAACAACCCTTGTTCTGGCCAGCAAATAAATTATCAGCCCTTGCAAGTGTCTAACCCAGGACTCTGCATACCATGGCCACAGCAATTTACCAGTAAGCCTTTTGAGCTGCAGATATGTGTGATGTTTTCTCAAATACATCATGCAGCACAGTCATTGAACAGTAGGGAATACATTTATATATATATATATATATATATATATATATATATATATATATATATTGCCTTCAGACATCAGATCCACACTCTGAACCTCCTTCCTCCACATCTGCTCTGTTCTGCCTTGCTATGAAACAGAGCATTACATGTGAATGCAGCCTAACATTAGGGGGGATATATAGGGACAGATCGTAGATAAGCCTATTACAAACCTATGAGGTTTGTGGATGATACATTTCACATTACCATGACTGTTCTGAAGTTGGTGGGGTCTGAAGCTCATGTGTCTATTATGACTTCATTACTTACACCTTCAGCTATTTGCCAGACTAATATACATGTTTGGAGGAACAGAGCAAACACTATGATGGCTTAAATCTTGTCATTCTGTGCAGATCTCCACAGTTCACAGGTATGGCCCACTGCCCACAGGGCCAGATGCTATGTCCATAGCAATTGTTCAGCCGGACATCATTACAGCAAGTCTTGATGGCACATATAAATCTTTCAAAATCATCTATCCCATTATTACAGACCAAGTACTACATTCAATTACATGCATACATGTTTCACATACCTGTTTTATTATTGTGCTCTCTTCTGTGTACCACTTGGATATCTTCCTTGTTTGTTTGTTTTTGTTTTATTTTTTGTTTGCAATATTATTTTTTTGTATTATTATTTTTTATTTCTCTCTCTCTCTCTCTCTCTCTATATATATATATATATATATATATATATATATATATATATATATATATATTTCTCCACTACAGGGATCCAGCTGGTTTGAACAGATTCCAGCATGGCTTTTGTAGGTGATGCTCATGATCAGATGATAGCCTCTTCACCAATTGGTGTTCCCCACTTGCTAAACGCATGCACCCAGCTGTGTAGTACTTCCAATAGCGAATGCCATAGCAACCCACTACTATAGGTTCAGAGGTTTATAGGTAGTTACTAGGCTATCAGCATGAGGGCCAAAGCAAGCCTGCCCCTCTATTGAGCAGTGCCCCAGACATAATCCCAGGGGGTAATTTCCTATCACCCATCCACTTATCAAGGTTTTTCTTGAATAGTGCTAATGATGAGCTCTGCTTGATGTGGATGGGAATCTTGTTCCAGAGCATGGGAATTCTCTGGGTCAGGAATCTATCTTTCTAGCATGTCCTATTTATTGCTGTGGTGAGGTTTAGGTCCCTAGAGGGTATAGCTTGGGGAGACTGGGATCTCTTCAAGTGGAGCATGTCCAATAATTCTGTGTTTGACATAGCTTTGTATGTCAGACAGAGGTCTCCTTGGTGTAAGCGGTATGCAACCAAGTAGAGTTTGAGATTCTTGAGCCAGTCAGCATAGGGCAATTGTTTGCGGCCAGCGATACTCTTGGTGAGGTACTTTTGGGGCCACTCAAGTTGTTGTAGGTGTCTTGTGAGGTACATCCCAAATGGAACAATGTATTCAATGAGGTGTCTGATAAGTGATGAGTAGAGGGGAATCATGACTTCCTTATTTCTAGATGCGAACCCTTTTGTGATTAAGTGGGCCATGTAGAAAGATTTTCTGACCACTGTGGCAATGTGGTTATCAAAGGAGAGCTTGCTATCCACTTGGGTCCAAAGGTCTCTTATCAAATTTTCTTTGTTGAATAAACTTCCCCCTATTTGGTAATTCATGGGTACAGTGTTTTTGCCAAAGAGGATAACAATGCATTTTTGGCATTTAGTTTGAGGCCATGATTTTGACATCAGTTGTCAGTCTCGGTGAGGCCCTTTTGCAGGATGTCTACATCGGCAGGGGAATCGATAATGGCACCCAGTTTGCAGTCATCTGCGATCTTGGTTGGCCATAGACCCTTGGTTTATGCTTGCACTTCAGAGAAGTATATACTGAACTGGAGGGGCCCCAGGACTGAACCCTGGGGTACTCCACTTGTCACTGGTTTGGAGTCGGATCTGGAGTCAGCAACTCTTACTGTGTGAGTTCTGTCCATGAGCCAGTTGGCCACCCATCTCATGATGTAAGGGTTTATGTTAAGGTTGGTGAATTTATCAATGATTCCTGAATGAGGGATAGTGTCAAAGGCTTTAGCGAGGTCCAAGTAGGCTGTGTGGACCACCTTGCCCTCGTCTATGGCCTTTGTAACTGTTTCAAAGAAGTAAACCAGGTTTAGGAGACATGATCTACCTTTTGCAAATCCGAACTGGGTAGCATCCAGACTTTGGAGGTTACCTATATCTTTGTTTATGAGTTCCAAGATGATATGGTCTATGGCCTTGCAGACCAGGCTTGTCAGGCTAATAGGTCTATAGTTCCTGGGGTCTATGGTGGTTCCTCCTTTGTGGAGTTGGATAACCATTGCTGTGTGCCATTCTGTGGGCTCATAGCCTGTGATGAGGCTGTGGTTAAAACATGTATTTTAGGTGGGGAGCAAGTTCATTTTGGAGTTCATGTAAGACGAAGCCGGGGATGTTGTCTGGTCCCTGGATGCTGTGTGTTTGGCTTTAGAGAGTGCCATTTTTATCGTGTGTTTGTGATTGCTCGGGCTCTATAACCATCTGGTATAGTTATGGGCCCTTTGGTGGGTGAGTAAAGTTTGCACTGAACCTATCTGCCAATATGTTGCCAATATCAGTTGGGCAGATCGGGGTGTTGCCATGGAGAATCTTTCCATTTCTAAAGAATGCCTTGTTGTTGTCTTTGGAATCCGTGGCAATTTTTCTTTCAAGATTAGCTTTGGAGGTTTTTATGAGAGATCTTAGTTTCTTACTGAGGCTCATCAGTAAGTTCCTCCATACCTAGGTTTTTACTCTCTTTTGCAACAGTTTCTTCCTTCTGTTGTAGAGTTTGTTAATGTCAGGGGTACACAAGATCAGCTTCCTTTTTTTGGAGGATAGCGTCTTGGTTTTGTTGGGGATAGCATGATCCATGCACTCATGCAGGTGCTTGTAGAGTGCATTTGTGTAGGATTCTGCAGTCATGACTGCATTGACTGAGTTATCCATCTGCAAGGGAGTCACAAAGATAGTCACCTCAGTTATGAGAAGTATGAAGTTCGCTTTGGAGAAATTTTTTGCAATGGTTTCCTTGTGTGGGGGTGGGGTCAGGATGTGGATATCTAGGGTGATTAGTTTATAGTCTGATCTAACCAGCGAGGAGTTAATCTCAGGCATTGAGCACCAGTCACCCATGTTGGTAATGACCAGGTGCAGAATATTGTTGCCCCTGCTGGGGGCATTGACAAGTTGATGACTACATCATGTGGGCATTGTCCCTTTACCTTTCCTGTATGGAAGACATCCTTCCTGTGTGTGGGCAGCAGTGTTACAGACAGCAGGTAGCAATGCCTCTTACAACAAGACTTGAGGACACAGGCCAACTACATGTTGTATAAGGTTCCAGACCTATGGACAGTGTGAGTATTGCTGTTATATGCATTGAATACTGCTAGTTTTACAGGGTTTGTGTGTACATGCTAGTTTTACATGGAATGCAGTCTGTCTGCATAGATCTCAACTGTGAGCCTATCCACATGATGGCCAGAGGATTGGCTGTTATGTTTTGTCTGTTCACCACACAGGTCTTTTCTGACATAGTGGCATTCTCTCTTTTGATTGCTATCAGTACATGGCAACATCAGTTTGTGTTTCTAACTTCATATTCCTGAATAAGGGTATGTTGCAACCAATCCTGTAACACCAGCAACTTTCACAGTGTATAACAGCAATATTACAAATGCGGTCTTGTGTTCCAGCCTCTGTCCTCCACCTATATACCAGGCTTTGTCCAGATGTCATGCAGTCAGAGGTTGCTAGGTAATGGCCTATCATTATTTAGTGCTGGCATTCCTGCTCTCATTGCAGTGATGTTGTGGACTCCCACACAAATTGTGGGGTAGGATCCATATATATAAGGGCTACAGCTGGACAAAACATGTGTGACCTTGCACAGTCTGGAGGTCAATGTATGGAAATCACTGTTATATGCCCTTGTAAGACATTTTATGGGGAGGGGTATTAAATGTTTTTACCTAGGGTGTTACAACATGTGAGGGATATCAGTAGTAAGAAACATTAAGGTATATGGCTGTACATTTTCAAACATTTCACCATGGGAACAGTAGTGAGCTAGAGGTTACTGTCTTACACACAGTTCTGTTTGTCAGTGTGATAGTGACATTTTATGTTAAGCATTGTTATGTAACAGATACATTTACATTGTGACAACTAATACATTTCCCCCTATGGTTGAGTACAGAGTGTAATTGGAGGCTGCTGTACTACATCTGTAATTAAGTGTTGATTGTTTTTTATCTTCAAGGCAA